>NC_064623.1:143171826-143474857 GCF_023898315.1 Schistocerca nitens | reverse complement strand
TCAGTTAAATGAAGTGTGAAACTTGTGGCACATGCTCTTTAAGATCGCAGGCGACTTGCGGGAATTCTCGTGGCTTCAGTGTGTTTCTCACAAGTCAGAAAACCGTATTTTGGCACATGATTTCAAGAAGATAAAAATTTCTGCGAGATGGATCCCACACTGTCTGACTCCTGAAGACAAACAAAAAATGGCTCTAAGCACTATGGGACTTAACTGCTGTGGCATCAGTCCCCTAGAA
Source organism: Schistocerca nitens (assembly GCF_023898315.1). Taxonomy (NCBI): domain Eukaryota; kingdom Metazoa; phylum Arthropoda; class Insecta; order Orthoptera; family Acrididae; genus Schistocerca; species Schistocerca nitens. The sequence goes on along the minus strand of NC_064623.1, from coordinate 143,474,619 downwards.
CTTAGAACTACTTAAACCTAACTAACCTAAGGACATCACACACATCCATGCCCGAGGCAGGATTCGAACCTGCGACCGTAGCGGTCACGCGGTTCCAGACTGTAGAAGACAAGCAAACGTCTGCACACAACAACCTCGGTCAAACGACGATTCGACCGTGAAAGTCAAGTATTCTTGTGTCGAATTGTCGGTATTGATGAATCATGGATTAGAGACTTTGAATGGGAGTTGAAATCACAGTCCAATGAGTAGAGATCTTCAGATTCTACACGTCCAAAAATATTTCGACTCGCTCGATCGAACCTCAAGCAAATGATGATTTTTGCTTATGATCGAGAAATTATCTTCACAGATAGTCCCATGTGGAACAAGTGTCGCAGCAGCGTATTATTGTAACCTCGAGCAAAACCTGTGCAGAAAAATGCACAAAACCCGACCACAGTTGCTCGAGGCCGGGCCACTCCTTCTCCAGAACAATGTTCGCCGGCATATCGGAAATATTGTAGCCCAAAACCTTCGCGAATGCAGACGGGAAGTGTTGCCGCATCCTTTCAACAGCTCGCACGTGAGTCCACCTGACATCGACTTGTTCCCGAAGTTGAAAAAACCTTTGCATGTACGTCGTTATCTTTCTCTGGAAGAGCTCTCTACCACCGTTACCCGAGCCATCCTACATCTACATCCATACTCTTCAAGCCACCTGACGGTGTGTGGCGGAGGGTACCTAGAGTACCTCTATCGGTTCTCCCTTCTATTCCAGTCTCGTATTGTTCGTGGAAAGGAGGATTGTCGGTATGCCTCTGTGTGGGCTCTAATCTCTCTGATTTTATCCTCATGGTCTCTTCGCGAGATATACGTAGGACGGAGCAATATACTGCTTGACTCTTCGGTGAAACTTCAACAAAAGCCCGTACCGAGCTACTGCGCGTCTCTCCTGCAGAGTCTTCCACTGGAGTTTATCATCTCCGTAACGCTTTCGTGATTACTAAATGATCCTGTAACGAAGCGCGCTGCTCTCCGTTGGATCTTCTCTATCTCTTCTATCAACCCTATCTGGTACGGACCCCACACTGCTGAGCAGTATTCAAGCAGTGGGCGAACAAGCATACTGTAACCTACTTCCATTGTTTTCGGATTGCATTTCCTTATGATTCTTCCAATGAATCTCAGTCTGGCATCTGCTTTACCGACGATCAACTTTGTATGATCATTCGATTTTAAATCACTCCTAATGCGTACTCCCAGATAATTTATGGAATTAACTGCATTCGACAGACTAACAGAAGTGGTGGCCTGGATGGAACAACAGAGCTTGCGAGACGTTGGGACTCACGTTATAGAGAAGCAGGGAGACTCAAGGGAGGACTGTAACGAGACAGCGAAAAAAATTAAGTAAAATATAGTGTACATTATTTACGAAATATCGATCGCACGTGGCCACGCCTGTTGTCACATTGGAAAACGGGTATATCCATGAAGAGGTAGAAGAAAGGGCAACACCTTGCCAGAGAAAATCTTTAAGTAAAATATCCTGATTCATGTCCATGGCAATGTGAATAAGGTGTAATGGAACGAACTGTATTTTTTTCCGTTTAGTTGCTTGCGGCGATTATCTATTAAAAGCCATATCCATTTCCGACTTGGGAAGTAGCGAAAGGCCAGTTAGCAGTGGTCTTGAAACGGCTAACTGGACTCGCTCCAAAAACAGTTTGCGCCGCACCGAACGACCGACAGCCAAACCGGAAAAGCGCAATAATCAACGCGGCGAAACAGAGCAGGAAACGGCGCAACTGTGTCTACGTTACCACTTGGCTGTTTGTATTATCACTAGTAACTACTTGACAAAAGGATCAATTCATGTACATGAGAAAAAGATGTGTGTGTGACACACACACACACACACACACACACACACACACACACACACACACAGAGAGAGAGAGAGAGAGAGAGAGAGAGAGAGAGAGAGAGAGAGAGAGAGAGAGAGAAGGTTGCATGGAGAGAGGTGTAACGTGACTGACGTGAAATGCGCGCAGTAAAAGCTATTATGACATGACGGAGGGGTATTCTGAGAAAACGGAGGCGGAACGGCGGTATTTTGGTCCGCGGGCCGCTATTCCTGACCGTGGCCTCGCAGCTGTGGCTTTCCAGTGTCTTGTTGGAGATCTGCGCGAGCGTTTCAGTCGCACATGTTCTGCCTCCCGCTGCCGACAGCTCCTGCTTGCACGGCGCCATCTCCGTCTGTAACGCCCCCAGTTTCAACAGAGAAACACACACACGACATACGGAACTGCCAACTTCGTAAACACTGTCCTATACCGGCATCCCAGCTGTTCTCCGCGTGAATGCTTCGCGCAATCGTCTAGACCACAACTCCGCACAACAAATTCCCAAGTCACTGAAGATGCAACATATGGTGGACTTAGGGAACGAAGTCGAGATGTTTAAAACCACAGCTGCCTGCCATACGTAATACGTCTTATGCGAATTCAGAACCGCCTATTATACAAACAACTTTGCTTTTTAATACCGGAACTATTTTCGGCACCTTTGTATCACCAGTGAAAATATTTTATGAAATAAAACCCTGCATAACGGTAAAGTACTGTGGAACTAGCTGTACATTACTGTATTGCTTGCCACAGCTGTTTTCGGATGATCTGCCCTCGTGTGCATAATTGTTTTCGTAGAAATACAACAGCGCGGTATATGTTTTAATGGACCACACTGGCAAATTTCAGTTAATGCTGAGGACAACATTCACAGAGATTTTATACAGCCTGAAATTACATTAGAAGCTTGACAGCTTTTAGCGAAATTTAATTCTGGGGAGTGAACAGCATGTCATCTGCAGCACAAATTGTAGCTTGCCAGTGTAGTTTATCAAAAACATGTCCCGTGTTTTTGTTGTTATGATTGTTATTGGGGTGGTAGTGCTGGTGGTTTAGGGGACAAAACAGCTGAGGTCATAAGCGTCCGTGTCATAACTACCGGATGAAGTTGAAGTCGATAATACTCAGAGCCCAATCGATGGGAGTAAAGTGATAGCTAAAACCCATCACTTTCCCTTTGAGGAGGACGCTCATACGGCTGAAAATTAAATTGCCTTCACCATATTACTACGACGAATAAAAAGTGAAACGCAATATACAGCTGGTGCTGTATCTCCTAAAATATGTGATAAAAACATACATTAAAGCGCGAACGGTTATAAAATCGGCACTGGGTCAGAAAATGGCGCACTGGCAATGGCTGGTTGTAGTAAGCACAGAGTGCTGTGGGGTCTCCGCTTAAATGAACATCACGTTGGCTCCATCACTGAGCGAGTGGAAGCATTCGTGGATTCGTTGTACTAAGGTGCGGTATGCGTATAGAACACGGAGGCTCTGGATGGCAATAAGTGAATCTTAACATAATACACAGTTGACAAGCCTATGACGTCGGATGTATTGGGTGGCCTGATAAGAGGGCGGAAAGCTCTGCAATGAATATCGAGCACTGGTCTAGAAGCTGGTTTCTAAATTGTTTGCTGCCTATGACAAAGGCACATCCGACACAACAGTCTGTCTTGGAGCCATCAGCGTAAATTAAGGTGGTGTCTCCAAGTTGCGTGCAAAGTTCGAGAAACAGCGATTGATCAAATTTAGAATAGTGTCCCTGGGAAGTGAACTAAGTCCAAAATGGACGCGGAACTCTGCACGAACCTAAGGCGTTGAAGGGCTCTCATCCATTGGGAACGTGGCAGGTAGCGTAAGGTGAAGGTTTCGAAGCACTATACGAAAACGAACACCGGGAGGCAATAAAGAAGTTGCGCTTACTCTAGTTACCAATAAAGGACGCATAGGATGGATGGTTGGGCATAAAGGACAGACGACAAGCGCATCTGTTGAGGAGAACATCACGCCGTTATGAGAGCGGTAGTTCGGCAACGTTTGGATAGACTCATAACTGGGCTAGTGTAAAAAGCTCCAGTGAACAAAAACATGCCTTGATGGTGGATTGTGTTGAGATGGTGTAAAATAAACTGTCGTTCTGATGACTAAACGAGACACCCATAAACCATTTTTGATCGGAGAGGGGCCTGGTATAAGCGGAGGATGATTTTCCGATCCCCTCCCCATGAAGTACCTTTTAAAACACGTAGGATATTTAGAGATCGGGTACAAGACATGTGGGAGGACCAACAGTGTTTCCTATCGAGCGTGAGCCCCTAGAATTTCGTGGTTTCGACGGACGGAAGAGCAACAGGACCGATATGTAAGGTCCGTGGAAGGAACTCCTGGCGCCGCCAGAAGTTCAGACAGTTTTTTCAGTGGAAAAGTCTTTGTCAATGATCCACGAGTAAAGTCGGTCGAGCCATCGCTGAATCGTCACTCGAGCAAACAAGGTCCGTTGAGAGCTGCAGTTGATCGCAAAGTCTGAGAGGCCTGGCGGGAGAGAGTGAGTGTGTTTCTACAACAAAAGATCGTGCAGGTGAGGACAGATTCCACAACAATTATCTACGGGAAGTTATACAATATTGTGGAGGACCCACAGAACATAACATTCTAGATGATGATGATTGGTTTGTGGGGCACTGAAATGCGCGGTCATCAGCGCACGTACAAAATCCCACTTTTACACAGTCCAGTTTTTTACGCGATCCAATCTAGCTACTGTCACGGATGATGATGATGATGAGAGGACAACACAAACACGAAGTCCTCAGGCAGTGAAAATCCCCAACCCGGCCGGGAATCCAACCCGGGACCCCGTGATCCAGAGGCAGCAACGTTAGCCACTAGACCACGAGCTGCCGGACATAACATGCTAGAAAATTAGATCTGAATAAAAGTAAACACTGAGGTTCGCACAAAGGTGCCGACGCACGACTGGGTAAGAAAAAGAACAGCTGTTTAGAGCGTAGGCAGACTTGATTTCCGATACGTAGTACCCAAACAAGGTTGCTGTTTGAGCTACGAAAGCAAACGCTGATGATAAGCCGTGCCTTCAACAAACATAAAATCAAAGACTTTCTGACCATCACTGAGACGCAACCACTTCTTAGTTCTATACAGGATGAATTAAGAGTGCAGCATCATTGTCATCTTCAGACACTGTTCAATATCGTTTAAGGCTAATTGCGAGTTCTGCTTCTACTGATGTTTACGTAGTCTGTGAAAGAGTAGCAAGCAATTTCTTCCCTTCGCATGGCCTTAGGACCTCGTCCGCTTGCTACGTCGCTGTAATTTCATTAAAATAAATACACAAAATTCGGTCGGACTATGGCGGGTGAGTGTACAAGGAACGACTGCTAGCCGCCAGACACATTTGGCTAAATTATTTTGCCCATGCTGGAGTTTTTTTGAAGCCCGTGACTGTTATTCAGTTAAGTACTGCTAAGGGAGAACGCTACCGGTCACTAATACTGTTTAGAAGTTTTATTTTCCTACCACGACGGGCTTTGGACCATTACGCCTGACTGAGGTGGCTACACTTGTTTCAGCCTCTCTCGTTTCATGAAAGTTCCCATAGGTGCCGGCGCTATACGTAGCCTTTAAAATGGCGTTTGTAGCAGAGCTGCGTGCCAAGCAGAGCTCTCATTCAGTTTCTTTTGGCGGGAACAAGCATAGATGATATTTACAGGCGCTTGCCGAATGTCTAAGGAGACCTGGCAGTGAACAAAAGCACGGCGAGTCGTTGGGCGAGACGTGTGTCGTCATTGCAACAGGGTTGCGCAAACCTACCCCACATCCCGCGTGCAGGCCAGCCGCACACAGCTGTGACCCCTGCAATGTTAGAAAGTGCGAACACATTCATTCGTGGTGAGAAGACCTCACCCCTCAACTGGACGTCTCTTTTGGTAGTGCCGACACAACTCAGAGGGGTGTGCCCGCTTAGTTGCTCGCCGCCTAACAGAAGACCATCTCGCAGTTTCGGAATTTCTATCTGTTTGACCTAATGAAGCATACACTCCGCAGGAGCAGTACGTGGACGACGGGGAGGTTACTGATGCACCAAGACGTTGGTTCCGGCGTCGACCAGTAGAGTGCTATCATGCGGGCATACGGGCCCACCCAGCAATGTGGCTTAAGGCTGTCGCACTGAACGGAGATTATGCTGAAGAATGGGGTTTCGTAGCCAAAACAGTGGGGAATATCTGATGTATTGGAATCCTGAACAAAACAAACTTGCTTTCAGAAAAAAATGTGCTGCATTACTTATTTAACGCCCCTTGTAGAATATCAGAAGCAAACTGGAAAGTTCCTTTTTGCCCCTCCACTTTAATTTCCTTTCCAATATTCTCGCTCTCGTCTCAATCTACGCTTCCCATTCAGGACCTTCGACACTTCCAATTGCAGTATGGTTTCTGTACAGGTTGGAGATCACTCTTCGCTTGCTGTACATTTTCCTTCTACCTTCAGAATTTCGAAGAGTGTATAATGGCTCTAATCCAGTTATCGCAATAAAATAAAGCTTTTCGAAAGTACTTGTGATGCCTACTTTCGTTCCCTCTCAACAATTCTCAACGCTGAATTCTATCAGATAAGCGTAGGCATAAGAGAGGGAGAAGCCCTAACACGCACAGCAAATGTTTTCTGGTGGGAGAGGAAGCTAGGCAATGAGTTGAGAAGTGAGTGTCGGCCGTTTGCAGTCTGCGTGCCAGGTGGATAAGTCGCCTATCCTGAGTTACGTAAAGGCGTGCGCGCTAGGCGAGGATTTGCGAGTCCCAAGGTTACAAACACTGCAAGCTCACTATCAAAGCTCAGTCCTCTGATGTCAACTACTTCTGAGACTGTTGGTTTAGAGGCAAATTACGCCTGCCACACATCACAACCTCAACCTACATTCGCTCCTATACTGCGCATTTGTTCATCGAGTGAGAACACGTAACGCTAGTTACATCTTAATGAGCCGAAACATTGTGACACTGGCCATCAAGACGCTAAATGGTGGAGATGTGAGCTGGTGACGCTGTAAAGAGGAGCAGAGAGGAACGGGACACTAGTGACCACAGGGGCCGTGAATGCGGTAATTCACAACAAGGGCGACTTTCGCAAAGAAGAGGTTGTGATTGCCCGGCGCCTGGGAAAGAGCATTTCGGAAACGGCGACAACAGTCGACTGTCCGCATACTACTGCCGTGAGTATTTATGGTAAACTATGGAAGGGCAGTGAAACCATGTGCAGGCGTCAAGGTGTTAGATGTCCGCGCCTCATCACAGAAAGTGGACGCCGGAACTTGCCCTCTCTAAGCTGTGGCGTACAGCGCTGGTGCAGGCGCCAGAGTCTCTGAGCACACCGTTCTGCGCACATTGTTGAACATGGGGCTCCCCACAGCATACGACCCAACTATGCCGTCAACTACGATTGCAATGGGCATTGCATAGACCGCAGATCAAGGTGAACATGTCGCCTGGTCGCACGGATCTCGTTTCTTGTTGCACCCGGTCATCCCGAAACATGCACCGCGCCACGGCCACAGGGCAGAATAAGGCAATGGGGGGGGGGGGGGGCAACCCCTGGGTTTGCATGGGACCTGAAGGCACCATAACATGTCTAGTACGTGACCATTATTGTGGGCTGCCTGCTTTCCTTCATGTTTTGTGTGTTACCCGACGGCGACGGAACATTCCATCTGGATCACTGTGTGTCAAGAGCCTGGAGCGTTACTACGGTGGTCTGCAGAGCACGATACAGGACTCACGCTGATGTCTTGCTGATCTGAGGCCGATTGAACATAACTGGGGCGCCAACAGACGCCAGCTATGCGCTCACAAACAACCGACCCGCAATTTGCGGGAATTGTGTACATAATTGGAGCCATATACAGGTTGGCCCATGTAATGATTCAACATTTTTTTTCTGGTATTAGTTTTTTAGGATATCAGTAGGCTTTCAATAAACTTTCGCTGTATCACTGAACATATGTAGCTGATACCAGTTAAAACACAGTGCAGTTACAGGACTGAACGGGTTCAGACATGAAACTACAGGACACGCATGAAGAGATAAGCGAATTTTAATACCTCTGAAGTAGGATAAATAAAGCAGAAAGATAGAGAAAAGATGTAGTAGCAACGATAGCACAAAGTTCCACCCCATTTTCTACGTCTTGTCCAACAGTACCTAGCACAAACGTTTACTGAGCGATGGACTGGTGGAGGGACTATAATACTATAATCCCTGTTAACCGACCCGTAATACCTTGGTTTTTTAGCTATCGTGACATTTGAAGTATTGATACATTCCACACCTACCGACAAAGTGCACACAACACAATAGCGTATGTGGTACGCATGTGTCCAAATTTAAGGGCAGCGGGGTGTACCTGTATGCTTCATAATTCTCTGAGGGGTGAGCCGACGAACGTGTGAGAAGGAATATTAGCCAGACTGAGCACTTTCTGTAGCGTCAACATCGCACAGAATTGTTGCTATATCGGAAAGTAATTTACCGGATTTATGTACATATTACTGTTCTTCCTAGTTCTGGCCGGAAATGTATGGGACATTTAAATTCCTGTGCAGGTGACCTCAAACTCCGTCCGAACACGCCGCAGGAGGCACAACGGTACCGTCCGACTGTCGTGTTATCCTCAGCCGATAGGCGTCACTGGATGCAGTTATGGATAGGCGTGTGGTCGGAACATCTTTCTCCCTCTCGTTGTCAGTTTTCGTGACCGGAGGCACAACTCCTGGTCAAGTAGCTTCTCAATTGCCTCACAGGGGCTGACTGCAGCCCACTTGCCAACAACGATCGGCATATCCCGTCGGTCACCCATCCAAGTACTAGCCAAGTCCGACAGTGCTGAACATCGGTGATACGAGACATACGTAGGTCGAAGTAATACACTGACGTACGCTGTCGAACTTTTAACAGTAATCGACACAATGACGCACAATGCCTCTCTTTTAGCGTTTGCTACTGCAATTGGTTGGGCACTTCCGTGACTCTTTCGTGCTCACTAAATGGACTTCTAACGAAACTGACTGCTCTTCTTTGGATCTTACCTGTTTCCCCTCTAATTCGTATCTCGTAGGGATCCTGTAGTGACGAACAACATTGCAGTATCGGCCGAACAGAGGTTTTGTAAGCCACCTCCCCGTGGGTGTACAGCGCTTTCTGTGAAGTGTCCCAATGAATCTTGGTCTGGCATTTGCCTTACGTGCGGTTAGTTTTATGTGGTTGTTGCACTTTCAATCGCTCCGTACACATTCCAGATATTTAATGGTTGTGACAGCTCGCGAGGATTGTTCGGCAATATTATTTAACACTGGAGAATTCCTCCTATTTATGGGCAAGATGTTACATATATTGTATCGACTGCAAATCCCTGCACCAAGCGTCAGTAGGGTACAGGTGTTGCTGCGCAACGCTAGAATTTCCTAGCTTTGGGAATTGTTATAATTCGCGAACAGCCTCGTCGAACCTTCGATGTAGGCGTCTACATTCGTTTATACACCGATACCACACACTGGCCGGAGAATCGCGCCTGTTAGCTACGCCCCGTGAACTAGTGCGTGAGAAACGTCGATGACTCAAGAGTGCCCCCCCCCCCCTCCCCCGCGAGAACGATTCAAATCGCCGCCGCCGCCGCTGCACGCGCCTGCGACACAGCAACCGCCTGCACAGTTTTTTCATCGGTCGTGCGGTGCCTGTTGGCCGGGACGCGTCACATTTCATTTCACAGGCCTCTTCTCGCCGCTTACTGCACACATCCGGGCTTTTTCAGATCATTTAACCCGGCAGAAGTAAAAACGCTCTACTCTGAAGGTCCTGTTTCGCTCGAATTACTTCCCTTGCTATTTTCTGAAACTAATTTATCTCTTGTCAGCCCAAGTGTCGTCCACGGCAAGGCGTTCCTGTTAGGCAAAGTGGCGGTGGTGATGTTGCTTGAAGAGAGTTCAACGGCGTGCTTCTTTTTTTTTTTTTTTTTTTTTTGGGGTGGGGATCAAGGAACTAAACAACGAGGCATTCAGTCCCTTATTCAAGTGAAAATACTTCAGAGGTTAATGTGTACCTTGCGGAAGGGTCCTCTTACATTTTCTTCATATTTACAGCATTTGAAGGCCAGTGCCCAGTCATCAACTTCCTGAAGTGTTACACATTTCTCAAAAAACTTGAAAAACCGACTTTGAGAATTAGAACATTTCCGAACAGTTTAAAATACAAAACTGTTTGTAACCTACTAGTGTAGGTTGGTTGGTTTGGGGAACAGGGACGTCATCGGTCCCATCGGATTAGGGAATGATGAGGAAGGAAGTCGGCTGTGCACTTTCAGAGGAACCATCCTGGCATTTGTCTGAAGCGCGATATAAGGAAATCACAGAAACCAAATCAGAGTGGCCTGACGCGGGTTTGAACTCTCGTCCTCTCGAACGCGAGTCCAGTGTGCTAACCACTGCGCCACCTCGCTCGCTAACTACTAATGTTGTACTCCGTAAACGTAGTAATATAGCTGTCCATAGCTATGTAGACAGCATAAAAGCCTTTCAGCATTGTTGCAAACTTTTAAGTGCATTCCATATTAACAAACAGATCTACTGATTAAAAGTACTCAAATTACTCAATAATAATTTAATTTTTAATTACTATTAGAATAAAATTGACAGTATCCACAAAATATTAAAATATCGTAGAAAAATGTCTAACGTCAAATAGCAAACTAAAGTTATTTGTAGAAATTGAATACTATTATTTACATATTTAATTTTATTTAATAATATACTTCGGCTGTTTGTATCCAACTGTAATTTATTTCGGTCCGACTAGTAATTAAAAATAAAAAGAAGTTTTTTTATTGAAAATGAGCCCCCAATATTTGTTGTTTCATTTCTCAGTAAATATGGAGTTTAAATAAAATTTAAAAGGATGCTGTTGCCAGTAAGATTAGAACTTTTTTTAGTGGCACCGTTCATTGTTACATTACGAATTTTACACAGTTAATTCAACAACACAAATAGCTTAATAGGGGATGGCAGAACAGGAATACTGAAAAATATAACAAAATAAATATGTAAGTTGGTAAATAATAAAAAACGACTATTTTTACTTGAGTAATGAGAAGTGTTTCTGTTTCCATAATTATGATCCTTGTCTGTTGGCGATATTCGCAGCGGGTTCTTTGCGACCGAGAACAGCTACTTTCATGATTAGAAGCCCTTTATGCAACGCAGTCAGTTATCCACAACTACGGTAGTAAGTTGCAAGTTTTTTCTACGCTCTTGGAAATCTAATCATCAAAGGCGGTGTCGTTTTTTTGGGGGGGGGGGGGGGGAGAAAGGGGAATGGGGGAGGGGGGAAGCCAGGCGGTACTGCTGAACCCTTAACGCATGAGGTGCGATCTCTCAAACCGTGCGAAAATTTTCGAATTCGCTCTTTAAGTCAGTTCTGCTGGAACGCTTCCATACCCTTCCTAGCGTCCTTAAATTGCCAACCTTGCAATGTTTTGCTACCCGTTGCATCATCGCTTTCTTTGTTCGTTGCTGACATGTTATTGAAACCACATTGTGATACACACCTGTTTTATTGATATTAAGGTTGATGAAATTGTTACTCGGTAGGAGGAGGAAGCTGTCAGTAATGTGGCTCAAGACATAAAAGACGTCATGATAATAGCCAGTTATCACAGTTCTGCTAGCATAGGATCATTCTGGCAATCCTCCTGTTTCTCGAATATAATAATTACAGTATTAGTTAGAATCACATATTATTTGAATGATGGTTAAAATGTAGATTCCAGCGAGGACAATTTTGCAAAGTTCCTTTTTCCACCTGTCGAGGGCGATTTTTATGTACAAGTTTAAACTGTGGAATTCAGTTTTACGAGAAAATTTACTTTCTACAGTTCTACCGTAATGTTTGCACATGAAAAATTCGGTTTCTAATAGTTCGTTAATGTGCACTATTTGAAAAAGCTGACATAAGTATTTTATTTTGTGTGGTAAAAAGTGAAGTACAGCGCGCCTCATTTAGTACAATACAATAAACAAGGAGTATTTAAACAATACTTAAATAACTCTAAAATTTAATGTTACGTGACTTAATAATTTCATACGATTTGCGCCTTACCTCTGTTACACACAGGGCTGCGAGACACCCCGGGTTGTGGCATACATTACAGAAAATCCACCTCACGAGTTAAGGGGATAAGAAGGAAATCGGACAGGTCGGTTTCAAACCGCAGCACACAGCGGAGAGACGTTCTGCACGCACGCAGCAGGCTGTGGCGTGGGGTTGGGACGGCACGACCGGCCCTCTCGCCTGCCTCTCTATTTATAGGCGTTACGCGGCGGCGGCCGCGAACGCGCGTGCACTGGCGCGGCCAAAACGCGAAGGGAGGTCCGAGGGCGGGCGGTGGCCGGCGTGCGCTGAGCGGCCGCTAGGGCCGCCGCCCCCGCATCGCGCCCAGCCCTGGGGGCGGGGGCGCCGACGGTGCCGCCTCGTCCTACACTGCTCGAAAATAGACAGCACGTGCACGTCGGCGTCGGTCCGATGTCTGCCAACGGTCAGGACAAAATTCGCGAGAGACACGTTCTTTTGAAGTGCACTGTGGCAGAGGGAGGAAAACTGATGCAGGAGGAGTCGGCCGATGGTGTGCAAACATCTACATCTACATCCATACTCCGCAAGCCACCTGACGGTGTGTGGCGGAGGGTACCCTGAGTAACCTCTATCGGTTCTCCCTTCTATTCCAGTCTCGTATTGTTCTTGGAAAGAAGGATTGTCGGTATGCTTCTGTGCGGGCTCTAATCTCTCTGATTTCATCCTCATGGTCTCTTCGCGAGATATACGTAGGACGGAGCAATATACTGCTTGACTCTTCGGTGAAACTTCAACAAAAGCCCGTACCGAGCCACTGAGCGTCTCTCCTGCAGTCTTCCACTGGAGTTTATCTATCATCTCCGTAACGCTTTCGCGATTACTAAATGATCCTCTAACGAAGCGCGCTGCTCTCCGTTGGATCTTCTCTCTCTCTCTTCTATCAACCCTATCTGGTACGGATCCCACACTGCTGAGCAGTATTCAAGCAGTCGGCGAACAAGCATACTGTAACCTACATCCTTTGTTTTCGGATTCCATTTCCTTAGGATTCTTCCAATGCATCTCAGTCTGGCATCTGCTTTACCGACGATCAACTTTATATGATCATTCCATTTTAAATCACTCCTAATGCGTACTCCCAGATAATTTATGGAATTAACTGCATCCAGTTGCTGACCTGCTATATTGTAGCTAAATGATATAGAATCTTTCTTTGTATGTATTCGTAGCACATTACACTTGTATACATTGAGACTGAATTGCCATTCCCTGCACCATGCGTCAATTCGCTGCAGATCCTCCTGCATTTCAGTACAATTTTCCACTGTTACAACCTCTCGATACACCACAGCATCATCTGCAAAAAGCCTCAGTGAACTTATTCTGCATTGCTATCCATACAAATTCACCCATGTCCTGGAGTTGCTTTCTGTTGACCTACCAGCAAACTTTCGCTCCAGAACTTCTTGCTCGCGACGGAGTTTATGTTTTAGGACGCAAAAACATTTAGGGTGATACGCGTCCGTGTCAAAACTGTAGAACACGAAGCCGAAGAGAGGAGTTACAAACGACAACGCGCCACTCCGATTCGACGGACGAGAAGACAGCTAAAAACAGGGACTTGGTGACGTGTCCATAAAATACGCTATAGATGCAACGGAAGTCCCGGACTAAAGATGCCACGACGGATAAAAAGTAAAACGCCGTAGACAGGCCGCGCGTCGTTCACTAAAACGGCCGATAACTCAGGCGGCAAACACAAATGAGTACGAGTACGTAAGTGGTTAAAAACAGAATTTCGTCAGGAAATGACGGACCGTCAAAAGTTGAGCGCAATGTGCACAAAGTCGTGGGGCAGCACCACTTAACAAATATGATGGCTAAAAGGACAGTGCCCAATGAGTAACCTAGCTGAAATGATCACCTCATGGCGAGAGCGCCCAGAGAAGTCGTCCAAGCTGCTGGGAGATGCTTAATAACCCGGAGCTTGTTCCCATGAAGGGAGGTCTAGTGATGATGCCAAAGTGACACCACCTGCTGATTTTATTTATTTAGCGTGTGGCAATTAAGTACATTTCAGTATTGGATCACGTTATTCTACATTACGTGACATTACATACATTCACAAACATCTAGCCCTTGTATATACTCAATGTATTTTTGGGATGCATGAGGAATTCTTCAAGTCCCCACTTAACGCTGTTGTCTTGGATGGTGTGCTAAGGCGTGCTGCAGTCACATGCTGGCGAAGACAGCAGTCCCCATTTGAAGAATGAGTCAGCGCATCTCCCATGTCCAGTATTAGTCGGTCCACAATTAACCACATCTTGCGGGGCTCATCAAAACCACGAACTGCCTCAGTAATACAAGGCATTAGGTGGCAAGTTGTTGGGGCATTTTGGAGCCATTGTCTTCGCCAAGAGTTCATGTCAGCCCCATTGAGGCTGTCGAGAGCAAGATGGGGATGTAGACACAAGAGATCATCGCAGGGAATGTAACAACTAGTGGGCTGAGGTACGAGAACTGCTGTCTTGGCAGCGGTGTCAACGGCCTCGTTTCCTGTCAGACCCAACTGACCAGAAACTCGCATAAACATCTCAGTGCCTCCATCAAGGGAGCAAGTGACAGTTTTCTTGGACCTATTGCGTTAGGGGATGAGCGGTGTACAGTCGCGAGGGAGTGTACAGTGAATAGCCACTGATCTCCCTGTGAACAGACGAAGCCCAATTCGAAGGACACGTCAACATACGCAGAATTGCAGAATATGGGCAACGGAAAGACCGCACACACATCAACTGTTACCACGTTATTCTGTAAAGCTGACTCTTTTGTGTGGGCTAATGGCATCGTTTACCAGCGGCCACAGTTTTTTGAGGAGATGGGCCCCCGTCATTTCTACCTTCACTGTTGAAAGCTATGAGTGTCTTTTTTGCGTAACAACGTCATCCCAGCCCTTCAACAGCGTGATGTGTGGACACCATCGTTTTGGCCGCGCGGGGTAGGTTAAGTTAGATTAAATAGTGTGTAAGCCTATGGCCGGTGACCTCAACAGTTTGGTCCCATAGGACCTTACCACAAATTTCCAATTAAAAAAAATTCCAAAACCATCATTGTTATGCAAAATAGCGCCCCTCCGCACATTGGACAACCACTATGAAGCGGCTACTACAGAGGCATTTTAAAAAAACGCTAGAATTATCAGCCGTGATTACCCTACAGGCAGCCCGTACAGATCACCTGATCTTCATCCGCGTGATTTCTGGCTGTAGGGTTATATGAGAGACCCCGTGCTCAGTGCTCCAGTCACGAATATAGCAGGACGGCAGGCACGCACTGAGCATCGCTTTGAACGGGACGCCTGAGCATGCCGATCTGCTGCGAAACATTGTTTCTTGCTTTGAACTTGTGGCAGAAAACGGTAGCCAGCATACTGAGCATGCGTTGCACCGGTCTCACGACGATTAAAAACCAATTTAATCGTTGCTTTTTACGCAGTTTTTGCCGTGAGGACAATTAAGAACAGATTTTTTCCCATCCGATGTGGTACGACCCCGAAATGGTGGAACGGCTTACCTAACTAACAGTCTCACAACTGTTGAATGCCAAACTTTAACGATCATGCACACTGCACAGTGCACAGTGCAGTTGGTTTAACGTTCAACTGACACCACAGCCGTCTTACTACGACTCATTTGTCGCCGACCCTGTTTAAGTTATGATGCTTGCAACGTCATATGGTGGGAAGAATTTTCGTTACTTTACTTCCACAACGTTTCCCCCTTCTTCGGTAACATTCTGTTCAGACTGACCAGCGGTCTTTTTATTTTTTCAGCGCTGTCAAACTGGAACTTTCATTACAAACACCCTGTACATATACAAAAGTGGTGTGATATGCTGGCCATCGTTGCAAAAACATCTCACCATAGCGTCATCAGCCGCTCTTCCATTGCATTCAGTGAAACAATACACGTGCTATACGTCGTCCAACTCGACATCAGCAAACCTATTGGTATTGCTGTTTATCACTTTAGCGTACATTGATACTGCAGAAAAAGCTAATTCGAGGCAGAACCGAGCAGCGCTGTATGCAAGCTTGAGGGGCAAAAGTAAACAGTGCATTGTGGTTCTCAACAGCAAGTTCTGTGAGCAAATGGGGCACGTTAGTTCCCAGATATCGCGCAAAGCGTATAGCGTCGAGATTTGCGCTGTTTTTGTAGATAATTTCAGTGTTATACAGATCCAAAGATAAATGTGTGTAAGAAATAAAAACGAAATGTAGCTTCTCTGTAAGGTGCCACCGGAGACGATGGGTCCCTTGCACCAAAAAAACGGAAGAAATCCTCTCTGAACTGACCCCGAAATTTAGTCGGTGAGTATAGATCCACCCTGCAGGCGGTCTTGCACGGCAGATCAGGCGCGGCGAGAAGAGGTGGTTTGCAGTGAATCCTTAGGTGAAAGCAAGGCCATCAGGAGGCCATCTTAACCCTAGAACATTAAGGGGGTGTTTATTTTGCTGTTAAACTATCGTAAATTGTACTTCTGCTAATTTATTCAAAGGAACTAATAATTTATAGGTTATGCCTTAATTACAATTATTCGATCTACAATCGCATGTTACGTACTAAAGTGTGTACAAAATGTCCTTTTTCATACAATACTCCAACTGCAAACTTTACGAGGGTTTAGTAATCTACGATTAATCGACACAGTCTTGCCGGAACAGCGCAAGCGCAGGCAGCTCTCCATTCCACAAGGTTCACTCGAACGAGGAGAGGTCCCCGTCCTTAGGATCGACTTTTTCATATCACCTGTGCGGTGATGCAGAAGTCGCAGCTATCAAACCCTGCCTTCATTCACCCTGGTGGGCCCTCATTTGTTCACTGACGAAAAAAATTTCGTAATATCACGTGACGCTCTTCAGCTTTAAAATAGAGACGACTAAAATATAGATTGCGCAGTAACGGTTCAAGTACAGTCCTCATGCACATAAAGCAGTGGGTTCGAATATTGTCAGGTGATTTGAAATTTATTTTTAAATCGTTATCGAAATGACCTCTATCAATAATTTTATTCAATTAACTGGATTCAATTTTATGTCTATTGCTTTGTAACATTTTACAAATGCTCTCATTTCTATCATTCTTTATCCACTTGGGATCTTTGTGCATGTGAACTTAATAATTTTTATTTATCTATCATAATGAAATATTTGAAACTACCAATCTATTGGTTAAAAATCTATTTACACAGACTTTGCAATTGTGTCGAACGTATTTTTCATTGCAAGATGCACATTTGTTGAATGGTTAACGTTATAAAAGCATTTAAAACAATTTTTTCTCGACCACGAATAATTTAACGCAAATGAAGAGTAAATGAAAGAATGCATGATAAATAAAACGAAATCCAAACGAAGTGAAGAACAGAAATCACTAACGCAGTAGCATGGACAAAAAACAGGATGATAAAATGGAAGAAATTAAATAGAATACATAAAAATAATTAAAATCACAAGTACAATGATTCTAAATGGAGAAGAGAATGATAGGAAGAGAAAATAAGAATTTGAAGAAGTTAATACTTTTTTAAAATTATGTGACAAAGCAACAGAAATAAACATTTACCCAATAAATTGAATAAAAATAATGATCAAAGTCGTTTCGATAAAGATTTCAAAATAAAAAGTTTCAAAGCACCTGATGAGATTCATAACGCAACCTCTTGCATGTGAGGCCTGTAACTTAAACGTTAATAGTAAAAAATGAGGCAAAAATATATTTCCATCGGGTGTACATCGTGTTGTCGTCTTACTCTGTGTATTTCTAGTCTACGATACTTCTAGAAACAATACGGACGGAACAGTTGCTTACAAGTTGAGGAGTGTAACTATATCCGGTTTGGTAAATAAATTACCAGCGCGCAGGCAGTTAAGTAATGCTTTTGAGTCACGCGAGTTCGGAAAAAGGGCGACCGAACCAATAACACCTCAAAAAGACCTAGCCGACTTGCGTGCACTTCAATCATTCTGCTTTGCAGCTCACACTAAACTTGAAAGAATCAAGCACACGGAACTCTTTAAGGCATGATAAGCGAAAGACTAAACAGCAGATTAAATTCTGGCAAGAAGTTAATTTATTAAAAAATGAAAAGCCATGAAGTTCAGATCACAGAACAACCTTTTCCTAGAAAATGAATCTCTTTCCTCATATACATCTATGTCACGTTACATATATACGCTGGTAACGTGCTTAGCATTACTCACAGGAACAATATAGTACGTTAATATACCAAGCAGCAGCATAAAAAAATTGCAACCCAAGGCTGTAAGCCCGACCCCATCCTTTATAGCACATTCATCAGCCTAATAGTAGTCCGCACAGAAAATACATAACTTAATATCCTAGAACCATTATAAATAGCGTTACGCATCAGCGTTACAAATCAGACGAATAAACTGCGGAATACCAACATTTTTTTAGCAATATCAGAATATAATTTTTTCTAAAGAAACAAGAATTGAAGAGCTGTAACTTTTTTTTCCATCAGCTCACATCTGATACCTCCACAAATAATTTCTTTTTCGAATGACACCTGCGTACGAATAATAATGTAACATCTTCGTAATAGCAACTTCTGTGTATACGTGGAAATTTATGACCTTCCAATTCGTATTTGGACCTGTTTGAATTTTGTTTATATATAGTCTACTCACACCATTCCTAAAAAGTATAATTATGGCTGGGAACAGTAATTCTAGTCTTTGTTCTTAGTCCCGAAAAAATTGTAGACAATGTTACATGCTGTACTATTCCTATGTGCTCTTTAACAGGACCAGATGTAATTTCTTTTCAAAAAATTATGTAGACTGTTCAAACACTTGAAGATAATTCCATAGGGCTCGAAATGCACCTTGTATGGAAATAAAAATCGAGATGTGCGACAGAAGACTTCTCTATTTTTTACAAAGTAATACAGTCATAGCAGCAACACTGGTAACAGTGCACAACATAACGCGTAGTTAGCTTTCTTCTAGTTTCATTTAGGTATAAAGATGGGAACAGTGTTTGCTTACACACTTCTCCATGAGCAATGTCTCCACGCTCTTATTGGGTAACACATGTAGAAATATTAACGGTACTGACGTTATTGATACCGGAAGGAACACCACGGCTACCCAATTTACCAGCATCGCAGAGAGATTGGGTGTAAAACATATGAAACTTAACTTCGGAGACGAAATTGTGAAGACGGGTAACTTGCGAGTGGTGGAGGAGGACAAGTTCTGAACGGCAGTCAGGCCAGAAAGTGAGGAAACATAAACCGCCTTTTGATGTGATCATCCGCCGAAGAAACTAACGATATGGGGCAGATTATCTGTTGTCAGCCGGGCAAGCGTATATCTGAGAACGTTCGCCACATAATATGAGCTGCGCAAGGTTGGACAACGTGACGTTTCGAGTGTCGGGAAGTGTTAACGGCTGCTTCGTCAAGCACGTGTTAGCGAGGTGTTAATTCCTAAAATTAGGAAGTACGAGAACGAAAAGCAAGCCTGTCCAGGTGTCCAACTAGAAACACGAAACGACTGCTTCGATGAAGGTCATTTACTCTTTGGATGATCACCCTCCAAACAAATAGGCGGGGGGGTGGGGGGGTAGGAAGCCTTCTAAGTTGACAAAATTAAATACATTTTCTTCTGATCTTGTATGGACGTACGTATGTAGGATTGTCGGGTGCTAAACAGCGTGGTCATAAGCCTTTTTCAATACCGTGGCATTGGTGTATGAGTAATTATTCTTGTTAAAACGAAAAGCAAGAACCACAGTAATAAATTTCGGAAAACCACACCTCATGACTAATCTCATCTATCAATTTATAACTACCAGGCCACAGTAAGGCACTAAGCTGGTTTCCTTAACTAGGGATTAATAACTGCGGCGTAGAACGCATTTCAATATATTCGGTCGTTAAAAATCATTGGTCTAGATTCCTTGTACATATAAGAATTTAAACTGGTACATGAAAAATCGTAGAGCTTCATAAACAGTTCTGTTTCTTTTCATATAAAGCTGCCCTGACGAAATACATTACGTTACTCTTTGAAAAAGTAAGGCATCCGTCATGTTGGCACCCCGCTGAATGCCTTAAGTGCAGAGTGATGTCTTCCAGCACCTGCGCTAGCAGCATATCTTTGGAACTTTAGATACTTGAATGTATTTAGATTCACATCCATTAGACTGGGATCATTGATGCCGGTCTTAAAAAAGACGCGCCAAACGATGAGAAATCACCAACAGCGTTGTTTTTATCCACTTCTTTGAGTCGATGATAATATGATTATAATTTGAGGTGAGTGGTGCTCAACATCATGGTCATCAGCGCCCTGATGGAAAAGCATGCCACTCTCATGAGTGGGGACGAAGGCTGTCCCTACATGCAGAGCAGTTTATAGTGAATTATGTCTGCCTACCTTCCCCACCAATTTAGGGATGAGGCTTGACAGTTCACCAAACTTCACCACTCTTTCAACACTGCAATTGTACCTGCGAGGATGGTAAGTAGATCACCATCGAGACTGAGGCTGCCTTAATGTCGGTATGCAGAACACATTTTGTCAAATGTGCTGAACTGAAAGTGGCACTCCACGAACTTCGAAGAGTGGTGGACCCTCCCGCCAGAGGAGGAAGCCATGTGTCAAAGGCCTATGTCCAACGCGCAGTATGGTAAGCAGAACCTCCTACCAATGGTGAGGCTGACATGAAGTCCGCCATTCCTGTGAGGTCGATCCGAATGACCGCTGTATGTTTCCTGTCACCTGCAACCACTCAGTCTCCCATTGATGCATGATGTGTGTCAGAAAATAAGATGGAGTGCAACGGGATGGGACACTGATGGACAGCACCATCCCGACATGCTTCCTTGGCGGCTTTGTCGTCCATGCCGTTTCCCTGTATCCCGATGTGGCCAGGTACCCAGCAGATCACCTCCTTGCCACGGTGTTGGAGCCGCTGTAAGTCACGTATGAACTGAATCAGCTGGTCTACTGGATACATCTGATGAAGTCCTTGTACTGCACAAAGCGAGTCTAAACAGACAAGAAACCTTGTACGGTGATGTCTGTGAATCCTCTCCAGTGCTATCAGAATGCCATATAATTCCGCATCATAATTTGTAAATTGTTCCGGAAGATGCACTTTAAAAACCCTATCGGGGAAAACAGCGCAATAACCGAGGACAGTCTCTTGCTGGGATTAATCTGTATAAACAACGATAAAACTGAGGTAAGTACTTAAAATGGACGAGGGGTTGGGTTCTTTGTGAAGAGGCCAAACTGCGAGGTCATCGGTCTCATCGGATTAAGGAAGGACGGGGAAGGAAGTCGGCCGTGCCCTTTCAAAGGAACCATCCCGGCAGCTGCCTGGAGCGATTTAGTCGGGAAACCCAAATCAGCATGGCCAGACGCAAAATGGACGAAACAGAGCTGTAAAAACATAATCTGAAGTACGAGTTTTTTTGTACTGTATCAAGCATAAAATCACTTTGGGCCTCTGAAAACCCCAAGGCGGCAGTGCGTTTAATCCCTGGTTGTGTATTTTGATGTCTGATAGATCCAGGTCCTTGAGTGTCTGTAGCAAGTATCCCAAATGAGTTAGTCGCTTGGGGGCCGATTCCTGAGCAGCCGTTTAAAGGTGGGTTGGACCATCGCACTAATATACCAATGACTATGGTGACGTGGAGATTTTCAGTATGTCGACGAATCCAAAGTGGTGGTTCACTAGCCTCTGCACACACACGCGGAACTGGACTGGTACGAAAGGACCCTGTCGATATCCAGATGCCCCCATGTTGGACAACGTCTAGAGGTAAGAAGTACGGGCTGATCCGTAGACCACGCTGCCGTAATGTAAATGTGATCGAACAAATGCCCTAAAACTGCAGGAGGTGGAACCTGTCAGCTTCCCATGTTTTTCGATAAGGCATTTCAAAATATTGAATGACTGGAACCTTTTTTGTAGACCTTTCAGGTATGGGAGTCAAGTTAATTTCGAAGCAAAAAATAAAACCAAAAGGCGCACAGTTTCTTGAAAACTGTAAAATATTGTCCACCACTGTGAGCACTGGTTGGTTAAAACTTCGACGAGTACGTTTAAAATTGACACATGTAGTCTTTTCTGGTTTGAGGATTTGTGTTATCATTGGTCCTTTCAGACAGACGAACGGGCAGGAATGCGGTGACTGTGCGTACATCAGATCTGGAGGACCGCGTTCTACAGCATATTGAGAACCCTTGTACAAGTTCCAGGCAAGAGACCCGCCAACATGGTGTAAGCCAAAGTAAGATTGTGTGTGTGCTGCATGACAGCCGCTATCACGGAGGCCACGCTGAACGTCTGTTGTGACGTGGATGCCAAGTAACTCAATATTGTGTTCCGGGACGATCTGTTGTCGTTGCGCGCACGCCATTTTCCGGGCACACATTCATAGGGCCTTTTTCCTCCATTTCCAGTCAGGAATCCGCTCCTGCAGTTTGTCGGTTTTATTAATGTTCACCCTATATAATTGTGTAGTTTGGCATAAGCTCTTTGTAACAGCGTATTTCGGAGTTCCATCGCCCACGTCAACCACTGTGCGGTCGTAAAGTGTTAAGTCGAGTGCGATAATATGTGGAAATACATGTAATTTTAAATGTGTGACGTACACCGGTATTAACGATGATGGTGACACTGGCTTTATGTAAAGACAATTGCACTCACAATCACAGTGCCAGAAGACGCCACTAAAAATGTAACACGTGTAGATACTACTAAGAATGGCATGCATATATGCGTCATCGCTGAATTTTTGTACAGTAAGATTTTATTAACCCTAGCATATTTTATGATGTAATATGTTACTGTGTAATTTTTAACCGGTCGTTAACGCAGTAAATTCCTGTTTCTGTTGATGTCCACTCATACAATGTACAACACTGCGGCAATGATAACCGTTAACTAATGTATTATGTTTTCGACCCTAAAGTTTCAGGGCACACCGTAGAGCCACACCAGGACATTTATCTGAACCACGCCCTCCGAGTGAACAGCGCGCTGCGACGCCCGCCACTCCCCAGGTGGGGAGCGGACATATTCCCAGCGGCTGCGCAAACGGTATTTCCAGCCGCCTCGGGTGACAAACATAATTATCGCCTGTCGTCAGCAGCCATCTGCGCCGCATCCAATTGGTGTAGCTTTCCGGTCGTCTATAAGCCACTGCTTCCCCCTGAAGCCGTCTGCCGCAACTCCACAACACTACATTCCCGGCGGGGTCAGGGATTTTTCACCTGCCTCGAAATGGCTAGGTGTTTGTGTTGTCATCATTTCATCATCATTCATGAAAGTGGCGAGACTGGACTAAGTAAAGGTTGGGAATTTGTACGGGCGCTGATAAACGCGCAGTTGAGTGTCCCACAAATCTATCATTATCCAATACTACACAGGCGCCATGGTCGACTGACATTTGATGACACCTTCACGGCGTAACACTGACAGCGGAAAAGGTCATTCGGAGGAGCACTTAGGTTTCGACGGGGGTACTTGTTGAAGACAAACATGGAACGCTGTCAATTTTCACTGCACCGGTTTTATAGGCGTACACCGAAGTCAGTTTCCGGACACTTCAGCACAGCCAACAGTACTCGAAAAGCTGCGTTTTGGCTCTGAGCATTATGGGACTCAACTGCTGAGGTCATCAGTCCCCTAGAACTTAGAATTACTTAAACCTAACTAACCTAAGGACATCACACACATCCATGCCCGAGGCAGGATTCGAACCTGCGACCGTAGTACTCGCGCGGTTCCGGACTGAAGCGCCTAAAACCGCTCGGCCACTCCGGCCGGCGAAATGCTGCGTTTTGGAGAAATCTTTAATTCAGTGTATGTCGTAATACGAAACCCACTGTATATGGCATTTTAGCTTCGGAAACAATGAAATCATCATGGTGGCTGCTCGGTCTGCTTCTATCATCCAGCCGTGAAACTTGGTCAACTAGTCACAGCACAAGGCACATGACCTTGGTTGTCAAAAATATCCCTGTGTTTTTTTTTTCCTCCTTCTCGCAACAATTTAAGCTGTGCTATTAGGTCCTAACCTAACCGCAACCTAAGTCAAGTTTTCAGTGCCGTGGTTAGCTGACAAGCCAACCGAGCAGCTGCGATGGTTTTTTTCCTTCAATATTTGCATAGCTAACATGCCACACGTTGTGGTCGTATTTATACTTCCGTATTACAAAAATTTGCATTACAGAGCTAAAGCGTCAGGATATGTGACACCGGCGTACAAAAC
Source organism: Schistocerca nitens (assembly GCF_023898315.1). Lineage (NCBI taxonomy): Eukaryota > Metazoa > Arthropoda > Insecta > Orthoptera > Acrididae > Schistocerca > Schistocerca nitens. The sequence goes on along the minus strand of NC_064623.1, from coordinate 143,450,275 downwards.
CGGTACTAATTCCACTAGCATGCTTGTGCTCTTGAAGGAAATAATAGGACAGCAAAACGATTTTAGAATCAGGATATCAGAATTTCAGAATTACCGAAATTGCCTCAACGTCGTCTTATCTTATGATGGTTGATCTATGGCGGCACGGACCATCAGTAAACTTCCTCTCGGTATCTTCGTACCGAAGCCTTTTTTTAAAGTACGCGGATTACCACGTAAAGGGCGGAATGCACGACGTGGAAGAAACAGTACAGCAGTGGCCGCCTCTTCTGTAAGGTTCGACCTGCTATCCCAAGACGATGACTTGCTCATTAGACATGTCTTAAGCCGATTACATTCCTCCTTGGGCAGTTTTTGAAATTATTTAGGAATTACCTAACTTCCCCCTTTGACACTATCATGCTATACCACAACAAAAATAATCTTTTTTGTCATCGGTATTCTGACTGGTCTGATCCCTCCGGATAGTAAAGTGCGTTGAAGTGCCGCTTCCAAAACTCTGCGAGATGCGCCGGCCCCAGCGGATTGACGACTACGACCGCCCAGCCTGGATGTGCTTTTTAGGCGGTTTCTCGCACCTAGGCGAATACTGGACTGGTATCCATGTTAAGCCTCAGATGCTTACAACGCAAACATTTAGAAAACACTCTTATGTGACTTACTTCAGTCGTAGACAGATGGGGTACACTTATAGGAAGAACGTCCAGCCGCTCACAGTCAAACGGATCCAATATCATAACAATGCCGGTAATAATAATAATAATAATAATAATAATAATAATAATTATTATTATTATTATTATTATTATTATTATTATGTGATCTGACTCTTCTGATGCGGCACGCCACACATTCTTTTGTGCCAATCTCTTCATCTCAAGCACTTGCACTCAACATCCCCAATTCTTTGTTGAATGTATTTCAATCTGTCTTCTCCTGCAGTCATTGCTCTCTACAGCTCCCTCAAGTACCATGCAAACTGTCTCCTGATTTCATAACAAATGCCCTATTACCTGTCCTGTCTTCTTGTTGGTGTTTTCAGTGCTTAAGGGGTGTATCAGTGCGAGGGAAAAAAAAAAAAAAATCAACATGTGATGACGTTCCTAATAATTATTTCGGGTAACCAAAGTACGTACTGGCATAAGTTGCACAGATGTGAGGCACACGTATGAAATGTAAAAATGTCCTGTCAACGGATCACGTCTTTTAGTCAGATCGGGTCATAAAATTCTTTTCTCCCCAATTCTATTCGGACCCACCTAATTAGTTACTAAATCTATCTATCTGATTTTCATTTTCTGTAGCGCCATATCTCAAAAGCTTTTGTGCTCCTCTCGTCTGAACTGTCAATCGTCCACTTCCACTTTCGTACAAGGTTACACTCAAGACAAATGCCTTCACGAAGGACTTCGTAACACTTAAAATTAGTGTTTTTCAGATATACTATTCTTGCTATTGCCATACCGCATCTTATATCCCATCCACTCAGGTCCTATTCGAGTAAGAAATGAAGTGGAAACCCATGGCGAGGTCGAAGTCTTAAAATCAAATAGGATGCAAGTCAAATAACTTGTACATGTACTTCCGTCATGGAAACTTCCTCTGTCACCTCCACACGACAGGCGTCAGAGACTCCCGAACTTGCACGTGTGACAACGCCAAGGCGCAATTTACATTTCTCATTATTTTCGTCTGAGTGGTATGGCGATCAGCAATTAACACTGTTCATGAGTTGACTCTAATTTCTCTCCGTCACGGCTATTCTCGCATGATAAAACTTACAATATAGTGGATACTGTAAACTGGACGTGTATGTAACTGTGTGCGTAATCCCACGATGAGTAGCTGTATCGTACAACGTATTATCAGGCGATGGTGCCATACTCTTTACCGATTCTATACGTTCTCTAAAACCGTTTAAGTACTTTAAGCCGGCCAGAAGTCGTAGCAGTTTGCTTCCGACGCTACACCCTGAACTACCAACATTCGTCCATTTACCACACGAACAATTAAAAGACTGATATGGAACCGCCTGCAGTCATTTTTTCCTTCTTTATACTACTGTGCATTTTCGGTCTCAGGCGATTTTCAAGTATCTGCCGCAAGATCAGTGTTGTACGATAGTACAAAAGTAAGGAAAATATGACAGCTGCGAGCTGTACACAATCACTTAAAACAATATTTGTCACCGCTGCGGGTGCATGTTCAATGGAGAAATAGCTGATACTTGCCTTTTGTTCTCGGTCATACATGACTACTGAACATGGTCAGCACACTTTGCCATTAATGTGCTTTTACTCCACGGAATTACTTGTCATACGATTTCGGTCGTCTGAAGGTTACTTCTAGACGAGTCGGTGCCTTATACTACCATGTAGAAGCACCCACGTGCTAAGTCGGAAATAGGAGGTCGTTAAATTTTCATTAGCTCGTGGGCAACTGCACGGTTAATTTAGCAGCGGATGTTTTATTCTTCGCTGTTTCACAGACTGCTCACAATTCCACACACACTACGGCATGGGCGAGGCAAACTGTCAAACGGAGCAGCTAAATCACGACTTTTTACGAAGATGAGGCTTGCACCTTATCTACTCTAATACCCCAGCAACATTTTTCTTTCCTATATTTGATGATTGACGTTCTTGTAGGCCTAACTCTACGGCCTTTCACACGTGTGCGAGAGAAGCAAGGGATCCAGTGATCCAGCAAACGTACTACGAACGTGGCTTGGAATATAGCTCACAGTATTAGTGTTTAACGCCACTTCGGCGACGAGGTTAGAGACTGCGCAAATGATCGGAACTGGAGAGCGACAGAAAGCAAATCGGCAGCGTCCTCCTCAAGGGAACCATCTAGGAATTTGCTTCAGTCGAAATCGTAGTGAGCCTGAATCTCAATGGCGGGACGTGGATTTGAACAGTCGTCCTCCCGACTCTCAAAAGCTACTGAATACTATTAGATCAATAGCTGAAATATTATGCAAGAAACTGAAATCCTGAACTCAAGCAGATGCACGGAAATGCGAATTATCTTAAAAATAGTGGACTGTGCCTTCATCGATTCTATTCCTCGCCGATAATAAAAATCAATAATATGCGATCGGGTCTCAAAAAATTTTGAGAGTATACAGGCTGACTAAAACCTTTTACAACAAGAAGTGTGTGTCCTGCAATACCAAACTCAGAGACCACAACACTGTGGTCAAAATAGATTGCCTATATTGCCAGTGAATGCCTCTCAATCTACTACAATCTGTATATAAGAAATTGAAGAGCCTGGAAAGGAGAATCTGCGAAAGATAATGGGTGCAATCCAGACTTGGGCCGGCTGGGAACTTTGGAGCAACAACGGAGTCTACCAGAATGTGGAGATCTGAGACCACACGTAAAAGGAGGCTGGTATTTCGTGGACTTTTACGGAACGGACACAAGTACACCATCCTAACAGGTATTTAATTACCTCTGGAACAGGAACACACCACGACGTGGATTAAAGAAGCTAGAGAAGACCTTGAGAGGTCCAACATCCCGGAAGTCATGCTGGAATGGGAAAAATTTCGAAACAGAACAAAAAGACTGAAAGGATGTTAAGTCGAAAGACGAACTACAAAAACACGAAGAACGTAGATGGTAAAACAAAAGTAACAACAAAGCGACCGTCTGAAGTAGAAGTTTTGCGTGATCTTAAGAGGTCAATTCACCAAGTAGTAGTAGTAGTAGTAGTAGTAGTAGTAGTAGTAGTAGTAACACCACTTTCTGAAATATGTGGTTTATGCGTGTACTTTTTCATATGGTGCTGTACTCGTGCAATAACAAATGCTACGATGAAGCCAGTGGGGTTAAGTTAGGTTTCCATGGATGTCACGCAATCCGTTCTCTCCAACTACTCAGTGGTCTGGTTTACGTACATTACGGTGTCCTGAACAAACTAAATGTGCAATATGTGTGGAGAGTAATAAAAAACTTGGAAGGCTTGTCACGTTTCACGACGTCGCCTGTACAAGAGAACGCCTATGCCCTCAGTGGGCGATCTTTGACTGTTACTTGCATACGACGAGCACTCCACAACGCTACCTCCTCTCGCTGGTAGCTGAAGCCACGCGTCGAAGGTCAGTGTCCTGTCCCACGTCTGCTGATAGCAAGCTTCATAACATCTTCGTGACTGAAGACAGTTTTGCCACAGCTATGTTGTGGACTTCACAGCTTGGTATCTGTCACCTCCAGCCACTCAGTCTGACAATAATGCAGGGCGTCTCCATCAGATACGAGTACACACACTTCTCGGATACTAAACAGAGTTTTCGTAACACTTTTCCGATTGTAGAGATGCATTAGTAGGTTTTTAATAATGGGAGCGAGACATGGACATTGAACGGATGAATAATTGAGGTTTTTCCCAGCGAGCAATCGAGCGTGCTTGTTCGAAATAAATAGAGGTGGCAGGCAAACAACAGTTGGGCCAAAGAACGTACTGAAGTTCAAAATGAAATTATAGCTGCAATGATAATGATGTAGGCGGGACATGTACCCAGGCGAATGGATAGAAGACGGTCCAAGGGACTTATCTCTTTGAATTCAGCAGGTAAGAAAAGAAGACAACCTGAAGGGACTCTAATGCATGTGAAATTACAGAAGACCTTCAACCAACAGAGCGTTGTCAAAGGGCCGATTATACGTAACTAGCACGGAAAGATAGCCTCTATCCAAACGTACGTTTGAATACCACAGTACTCAACTAGACACAACCCTATCGCAGATGCTATGCCCTTTCCTTCCTCCGACCGTCTAATACATTGACACAGTCATTTACAGCGGACATACAATTTAACGTAGACACATCCCTTTTTTCACATCCTAATATGAAAACTGTCAAGCTGCAAAGTAGTTTGCAGTGCATGTCAAACTGTACGTCTTCCTATAAGTAGGTGGGTCAATAAGTCGATGGTCAGAGGAAGGAATGGGCAAACAACCACACAGTAATACGACCGTGCCAAGTAAAGTACTACTGTGTTCAAACCAAACCTTGGGTTTGAAAACGCAATTTTTGGCGGCGACACTCTTTGATAATCGCTTCGCCGATTTCTTGTTGCGTTAGATTTGTAGTCAGTCCCAAGCTTTCGACATCATCAGGAGTTACTGTAAGCCGTGCGATACTTAATGTAGTTCACCAAATTATCATGGAGACACCAGGAAGTCACAGAACTTCCATACGCTACTAGAGATTGGTTCAAATGGCTCTGAGCACTATGGGACTTGACTTCTAAGGTCAGCAGTCCTCTAGAACTTAGAGCTACTTAAACCTGACTAACCTAAGGACATCACACACATCCACGCCCGAGGCAGGATTTGAACCTACGACCGTAGCGGTCGCGCGATTCGAGACTGTAGCGCCTAGAACCGCTCGGCCACCTCGGCCGGCTACTAGAGATTATTTCGATATCTTTGATGGGCGCTTGAAGCTAAGAGGCAACAGAAGCTGTCGGCCACCATCTAACGAAATTAATATCGCTACCAATTTTCATCCGTCATAGACGCCATGACGTCTCGATGACGTAATTCGGCCAACTAAACGATGTGCCACACGACTGAAGATGACAGTGGAGGAAGTCGTCGAAACCTTGAGACTGCATACAAAACTGACACGGTAAGACATCTGAGGCATTTATCCGAACCTTAGGTTGAGAGTGTACTGCTCAGTACTGAAGTACTGTCTCACATTTTTCGATATACTCTACCTTGTGGTACGTATGTAGTAATGTAGGCAGCTCTTTTTACTGGCACTGCCCATGTATATCATGCAGCTACATTATCAACTGCGAAATATGGATGATAATTAAATATGAAGACACACGGGACTGGAGAAAGCCACTCATATTTTCAGTGACCCGCACCCTCGACAACAAATCTCTGATCACCACGACTGAACCATACCCGCTACCAACGGGAGCACTCCAGCACTGACCGGCGCTTGTAGGTTTCCAATTACCTCAAGTTGAAGGTGTCGCTCTCACCACCACAGAATAAACATTCACTTTGACAGTCGCACACGAGAAAGATCCAGAGGAGCAGAGTCACGAAGACGGGTGCACACGACCGCGAGCCACGGGCAGGTGGTCGTACCTGCTGGACGCAACACGCGAGCGGCGCTAGCAGCCGGCCGTCCGCCTTCCCGGATACAGCAGGCGGTGGAGCGCGGCGGCGACTCTAGTCAGAGCGAGCGAACGAGTGCGTGGGCCCAGCCGGCTCTCCCCTCCACCACGACTGGAGGTCTCAAGCCCCAGCTGGCGCCCAGAAGAACGCCAGACCCGCGCCGCCTTCCTGCACCACGGCCGCCCGACACGACGCGGCTAGTGCGCATGCGCGACCCGCCAATTCCGACCAGCGTCACGCTGCCACTGTGCGGTTCGTGTCTTGTCACGCCGGCCTCGACACGCTCGACCGTGAGTCTTTCTGCGACTGCCGCGCACCCCTACTGCACGCTGGCAAGTAACCTCTAGTTAACCTTCAAATATCATCATCGTAGTGTTGGACACAATCGAGAGGCCTGTTCTTGAGAATCAAAAAGAAATCTAATACACACTCGAGAATCGCGATTTGTGATCGCTGATGGGTGGGGCGAGGGTGGTAACGGCCGCCAGGGAGGGAAGGAGGGGGGGGAGAGAACCTACAGACATCGCAATTGAGAGAGACAGACATAGCAACAGAAGCACAGAAACGGGTAGACAGGCAGGAAAAAAGACACACACAGAAATGGAGGGATAGAAATAGAAAGCAAGTAATACAAGAAACTTGGCTTTCTGAGCACTATGGGACTTAACATCTGAGGTCATCAGCCCCCTAAAACTTAGAACTACTTAAACCTAACCAACCTGAGGGCATCACACACATCCATGCCCGAGACAGGATTCGAACCTGCGACCGTGGCGGTCGCGCGGTTCCAGACTGTAGCGCCTAGAACCGCTCGGCCACTCCGGCCGGCTGAGGGAATTAGATAAGGAAATTAAACACTGAAAGTAATGTACCAGCCTTGCTATTTATTTGTCCAGCCAAATTACAGACGATGGCTACAGTACAGACGACATAAAATGCTGACCGGCAATAGCAAAAATGATTTTCTGAAAGTGCGAAGCGTGTTAACATCGAGTAGAAATGGATGTATTAGAAATTCTTTATAGTGTATCCTAACGGAAGTGAAATGGACTGTAAGCAGTCGAGACGAGAATAGTAAATTCAGAAATGTTGTGTTACAGACTAATGCTGAAGATCAAAAGAGTAGATCGGGTAACTAATAAAGAGGTACCCAATGGGGCAATAGAGGAAAATACACTCATCCTCATAAATTAAGGATAATGCTGATACATGGTGAAACAACGTTCTAGTGGGCGGTTTGTGGGTTTAAATCACCTCGGGGGATAACCATTCGGTGCATTTGACCTACGCTCGTCGCCGGTGGCGCTGGCAGCAGTCCACACAAGCAGAGGTATGTTGGTGCATGTCACAGTACGGTGCAGCGAGTAAGTGTGCAGACGTTTTCGGACGTGCTAATGGTGACTTGAAAATGGCTCAGACAACACACATTGATGACGTTATGAGGGGTAGAATACTAGGGCAACTGGAGCCTGGTCAAATACAGCAGGTCGTAGCACGGGCTCTACGTGTGCCACAAAGTGTGATCTCAAGATTATGTCAACGATTCCAGCAGACAGGAAACTTGTCCAGGCGCAACAGTACGGGACGTCCGCAGTGGACAACACCACAAGAAGACCGATACCTCACCATCAGTGCCCGCAGACACGGAGTACTGCAGGTAGCCTTGCTCGGGACCTTACTGCAGCCACTGGAACAGTTGTCTCCAGACACACAGTCTACAGACGACAGAACAGACATGGTTTATTCGGACGGAGACCTGCAAGGTGCATTCCACTGACCCCTGGTCACAGGGGAGCCCGTAAAGCCTGGTGTCAAGAACACAGTACATGGTCATTGGAACAGTGGTTCCTGGTTATGTTCACGAACGAGTCCAGGTATAGTTTGAACAGTAATTCTCCCCGGGTTTTCATCTGGCGTGAACCAGGAACCAGATACCAACCCCTTAATGTCCTTGGAAGGAACCTGTATGGAGGTAGTTGTTTGATGGTGTGGGGTGGAATTAGGATTGGTACACGTACATCACTGCATGTCTTTGACAGAGGAACTGTAACAGGTCAGGTATATCGGGACGTCATTCTGCACCAGTATGTCCGCCTTTTCAGGGGTGCAGTGGGTTCCACCTTCCTCCTGATGGATGATAACGCACGGCCCCACCGAGCTGCCATCGTGTAGGAGTACCTTGAAACAGAAGATATCAGGCGAACGGAGTGGCCTGCCTGTTCTCATCCAGCACGTCCGGGATGCTCTCGGTCGACGTATCGCTGCACGTCTTCAAACCCCTAAGACGCTTCAGGAGCTCCGACACGCACTGGTGCAAGAATGGGAGGCTATACCTCAGCAGCTGCTCGACCACCTGATCCAGAGTATGCCAACCCGTTGTGCGGCTTGTGTAGGTGTGCATGGTGATCATATCCCATACTGATGTCGGGGTACATGCGCACGAAACAGTGGCATTTTGTAGAAGATGTGTTTCGGAACGGTTTTCTCAACTTATCACCAATACCGTGGACTTACAGATCTGTGTCGTGTGTGTTCCGCATGTATCTATGCTATTAGCTCCATGGCACCACATTCTGCAATTATCCTTAATTTATGAGCATGAGAGTAGTTACATGGGACACATTAATTAAACTAAGGGACAGTTTGGTACAGCACTACAGGGCATCAAGAAATAGTTTATTTGGTAATGAAAAAGGGTATTGGGTAAAAATTGTACGGGGAAAGAAGGCTTTATTACAGCGAGCAAATTTTGGCGTATGCAGGTTGCCGTAATTATGCCGGCACGAAGAAAGCATGGCAGACTAGCGTGGAGAGCTGCGTCAAACTGACTGTGGACGTGTGTGTGTGTGTGTGTGTGTGTGTGTGTGTGTGTGTGTGTGTGGGCGCGCACGCACGCTCATCTGATATGTTCCTTGACGTTATTCATCAGACAGAGTCCTTGGAGCTCGGTTTGGACTGAGGTCGCTGGAAGGGTACTAGCGCGAGATCTGGCGGCCTCTGATAAGCTTGCTTTCTGTTTTCACACGGCCATGGCGTGCAGCTCTTTGGACGGGCGGTGGGAAAGACGGATATAAGTCGCCAAGGCCGGCGCGCCAGATCTTCGCCCGAGATGCCCCGGATTTCTGTGGCGCTCTGAGACCTGTCATGCGACATAGTCACGCCTGACGACAGTCTCTGGTAGCGTACGCCATCACAACGTTCCGTCAGACAAGCTGAGAAAGGTTCCGCGGCAAGCGACACAGTAAGAAATCTCCAAACGAAGTTGTTTCAAAAATCGGGAATGTGGTACCTTATGGAAGTCCAATAAATCACTTCTAGTCACCGACGTTTTTCTCTAATCCCGCAACAGACCAAGCGGGAAACAGGAGAGGGATTTTTGGTTATACTGCGGCAACTGCAAGAACCAATTAATTCTCGAGTTGTGTGTCTCCTGCAGTGGTTTTGTATATTTATTGCGCGGTCGTTAAAGAAATATTTAAAAAAACAAAAGCCCAATTGAGGTCCAGGCAGTAACCCGCCTGGTATACTACCAGTATTTTGATGGATTTATTTCTTGTTGCTTTTCATAAAGTGAACTCCATAAATTCTCAAAGATGTACCCTTAGCAAATCTCTCATAATCACTTTCTTCGGATGCCGGAAGACGTCTCGAGTTAACCTGATGAAGACTTTATTCCAGAACGAGCCCATTCAAAATCGGAAGATAATCTTTTGGTTTGGTTTGATTTGTGGGGCGCTCAACTGCTCGGTCATCAGAGCCCGTACAAAGTCCAATTTTTTCACAGTCCAATCTAGCTACTGTCACGAATGATGATGAAATGACGACGACAACACAAACACCCAGTCCCCGGACAGAGAAAATCCCCAACCGGGCCGGGAATCGCACACGGGACCCCGTGATCCATAGGTAGCAACGCTAGCCACTTAGACCACGAGCTCTGGACGGAAGATAATCTTGAAGAGAATACCGAAGAAAGTAACAATGCCAGTGAAAATTCCGATGGAGATTACCATAAGGATTACGAGTCTATTGCAAAGCCAGAACGAAAAAGAAAAAAGTGCAGTCTCACCAGTGACTTGCTGTCCTCGATATAATTTTGTCAGAGGAGCTCTCGGGCCGATGCTCGCAAGTGATCTAGCATCCAAAATGGTCGAAATTTTAAACATGTTCCCTGACGACCAAACTGTGGATACTACATGCACCATCACCAATGGTCAAGTGTCACGTGTTGTTCAGCATTACACTACAAATACTGCTCTGAAATGAATAAGAATTTGAACAGAAGCAGATTCCGTCAGTTTGAGAGCGTTTTTTAGTGTGCCACTGATTCCTGGAGCTCTTCGCCGATGCAGAACATCACCACTTCTTATTTAATATAAATACACTTTTAACCCTGGTGTGGTCGCGCAGGGTCGGACAGACGCCAACTGCACTTCATTCACTCAACCGATACATTGGCGGACGTGTGGTGCCATCTACCTTTCAGTTAACTAAATACAGACGTATTCAGCTCATCAATATCGCATTAGTCGCCGAACAGTGTTGGAGGGAAGAGAGAGTTTCCGGAGCTGCATTGCTGGAGTCGGACAGACGCCAACTGCACTTCATTCACTCAACCGATACATTGGCGGACGTGTGGTGCCATCTACCTTTCAGTTAACTAAATACAGACGTATTCAGCTCATCAATATCGCATTAGTCGCCGAACAGTGTTGGAGGGAAGAGAGAGTTTCCGGAGCTGCATTGCTGGAGTCGGACAGACGCCAACTGCACTTCATTCACTCAACCGATACATTGGCGGACGTGTGGTGCCATCTACCTTTCAGTTAACTAAATACAGACGTATTCAGCTCATCAATATCGCATTAGTCGCCGAACAGTGTTGGAGGGAAGAGAGAGTTTCCGGAGCTGCATTGCTGGAGTCTACCAGACGCCACGCGACCTTTGCTGTTACTGAGGGTATATACTGAATTTATTATTTAATGTAGTAGTTTCTAATACATTTCGTAACAGCTGTTGCTAACAGGTATTTTTTTTTACCTTCAGATCCAACATGAGTTCGCAGAAGACCTACAATTTGGAAAATGAACGTGAGAGGGAAATTGTACTCCGACTTGTTCGAGGAAAATGATTAATCGGATGAGTTTGTTATTTACAGTGATGTGGAAGAAGACAGTGTGGAAACAAGAAAAGGAGATTCGAACAATGAGCAAGATGCGGACACAAGTGAGAGTGACAATGACGATCATGTTGACGAATGTTTTCTAGGAAGAAGCAAATCCACAAAACGGTCAAAAGTGTGTCCCCCAAAAATGTTCGTACTCTACGACAAAACATTGTTACTCATTTACCAAAGTGAAAGGAGCCGCTAAGAATGCCAGAAACCGATGGAATTATTTGTCGATGGTGAATTACTTTCTAGTATTGTTGCTCACACAAATACAAAGATTTCTGAAGTGCAAAAAAATTATCCCAGAGATAGGGATGCTCAAGTGACAGACCCATCCGAAGTAAAAGCTGTGTTAGGAATACTGTATTTATGTGCTGCAAGAAAAGATAACCATACTAACACCCAAGATACATGGACAACCAATGAAATGGGAATTATGCCGTCTGGTAATGGCTGAAAAACGATTTAGGTTCCTGTTGTATTGCTTGAGGTTCGACAACAAGGATACGCGAGGGGAAAGGAAGAAGGTGGATAATTTGCCCCCTCCTTCCTTTGCGGAAAATTGTAAAAATGCTTATTCTGTTGGGGAGTACTGTACTATTGACGAAAAGCTGGAAGCTTTCAAGGGCAAGTGTTTCTTCAGACACTACATCCCTAGCAAACCAAAGTAGTATAGGCTGAAAATATTAGCTTTGGTGGGTGCTAGGATGTATTACACTGCCAATCTGGAAATTTACGCTGGTAAGGAGCCTACAGGGCCATTTGCAGTTAGCAACAAACCAACACATGTTGTGAAACGTCTCACTAATGAGATCTCAGAAACTTGACTAATATAACTGTAGACAATTGGTTCATATCATCAGAATTAGCTGATTACTTGCTTCTCAAGAATCTTACTCTGGTTGGAACTATGAGGAAGAATAAACCTGAGATTCCGCCAGAGTTTACGCAAACAAACAGGGAATTAAGAACACACTGGGTTTCAGAAAACTCAACTCTATGTTCTGATACTATCCACAATGCATCACAATAACGCAATTTATGCCACTTCTGGCTATAAGAAAAAGCCAGAAATGATAACATTTTATAATGCAACCACATACGGAGTTGATACTGTCGATCAGCTATGCAGCACCTACAACGTATCAAGAAAAACCAACAGATGGCCATGATAAACATTGCAGGTATAAATGCGCAAGTAATATACCATGCAAATAACAGCACTGCTCGCACCAGGTGCAGTGGTTTTCTGAAACTTCTGGCACGTAATCTAGCTGACGATTACTTGCGTCAACGTTCATTTCATTATAGCTTGTGTATAACAGATAATCTACCTTGTACACTCGTATTTATCTAAGTTTACTTCTGCGATTATTCCTTTCCATCGCCCCATCAACAGTTTCCAGCAAAGACCCACGTTGTAATTAGAAGCCTAACAATCACTGCCCACATTCATTATCAGCTGTATTGAAGGGGTGAAAAATTGGTTACATATTTGTGGGAAAAATGCAGTGAAACTTCTAACTCTAATTGGGGCGAGTTCTAGTCAGAATTATGGAAAGGTTTCCTAAAATATTTATTTATTTACACGTCAAGTTCCATAGGACCAAATTGAGCAGCAAATCTTCAAGGTCATGGAACGTGTCAATACATGTAATTACAATATAAAAATAAAATGTTTATGAACCCGAAAAAGCCAAGCCACAAGTTTAAGTTAACGCAATCAACAATACAACAAGAATCAGCTTAATTTTTCACGGAACTCCTCGACAGAATAGAAGGAGTGACCCATGAGGAAACTATTATTTTCGATTTGAAAGCGCGTGGACTACTGCTAAGATTTTTGAATTCGAGCGGTAGCTTATTGAAAATGGATGCAGCAGTATACTGCACACCTTTCTGCAAAAAAGTTAACGAAGTCCGATCGCAATGCAGGTTTGATTTCTGCCGAGTATTAACCGAGTGAAAGCTGATTATTCTTGGGAATAAGCAAACATTATTAACAAGAAACGACAATAAGGAATATACGTATTGAGAAGCCAATGTCAAAATACCCAGACTCGTGAACAGAGGTCGTGAACTAACACCAATTATTGCCCGAACCGCCCGTTTCTGCACCAAAAATATCCTTTTAGAATGAGAACAGTTACATCAAAATATAATACCATACGATATACGCGAATAAAAATAAGCAAAGTAGACTAATTTTCGTGTCGAACGATCACTCACTTCAGACACCGATCGAATAGTAAAAATGGCAGCATTAAGTCTTTGAAATAGTTCCTGAACGTGGGCTTTCCATGACAGTTTACTATCTATCTGAACACCTAGAAATTTGAACTGTTCAGTTTCCGTAATCATATGCCCTTTCTGTGAAATTAAAAGTCAGGTTTTGTTGAATTGTGTGTTAGAAACAGTAAAAACTGAGTCTTCCTGTGATTTAGCGTTAGTTCATTTTCTACAAGCCATGAACTTACGTCATGAACTGCACTATTTGAAGCTGAGACAATGCTGCACTCAACATCCTTTACTACTAAGCTAGTATCACCAGCAAACAGAAATATTTTAGAGTTACCCGTAATAGTAGAGGGCATATCAATACGAAACATAAGTGGCCCCCAACACTGATGCCTGGGGGTAAACCCCCCACCCCCACTTGACCGTACCCCACATCACAGCCATTCTCAACATTGTTAATAATGACATTTTGCTGTCTGTTGCTAAAGTAAGAGATGAACCAATTGTGAGCTACTCCCCATATTCCGTAATGGTCCAACTTCTGGAGCAATATTTTGTGATCAACACAATCAAATGCCTTAGTTGAATCAAAAAATATGCCTAGCGTTCGAAACCTTTTGTTTAACCCATCCAGTACCTCAAAGAGAAAAGAGAATATAGCATTTTCAGTTGTTAAACGACTTCTAAATCCGAACTGTACATTTGATAGCAAATCGTGTGATATAAAATGACCAATTATCCTTACATACACAGCCTTTACAACAACTTTAGCAGACAATGATGGCACAGAAACAGGTCTAAAATTGTCTACAATATCCCTTTCTTCGTTTTTATAAAGCGGCTTTACTACTGAGTAGTTTAATCGTTCGAGAAACTGACCATTCCTAAAGGAAAAATTACAAATATGGCTAAATACGGGGCTAAAATGTGCAGCACAGTACTTTAATATTCTGCTAGGCACTCCATCATATCCACGAGAGTCCTTAGTTCTCAGTGATAATTACTGACTCAATCTCCCCTTGTCTGTATCACAAGAGGAATTTTTATTTGATTCACCAGAAATTCTCAGAAAAGATTGTTAAATACTGTACATATATCTGACTTATCAGTAACAGAAATATTTTTACTACGAACTGACTTTATATCGTCGACCTTGTGCTGCTGACCAGACCACTTCCTTCACAACTGACCATATGGTTTTAATGTTTACCCTGTGAATTAGCTATTCTATTTGCATAATACATACTCTTTGCCTTCCTAATAGCAATTTTAAGCACCTCACAATGCCGTTTGTAATGCGCTACTGTAGCTTGATTGTGACTACCTCTAACATTTAGATATAATTCGCACTTTGTTCTACAAGATATCCTTATCCCACTAATCAGCCACCAAGGCTGCCTATTACTGTTAGTACCCCATTTAGAACGTTCCAATGGAAAGCAACTCTCAAAGAGCATGAGAAATGTGTTAGGGAAAGCATTATATTTATCATCTGTGTTATCGGCACTATAAACATCCTGCCACTCTTGTTCCCTGACAAGGTTTAAAAAACTCTTATTCGTTATTGATTAATTTTCCTACATAGTTTGTAAGTATATGTAACATTTGCTATTATTGGCATTGTGGTATACTGAGTGCCTAGTGGTCTAATAAAAACTGTATCAAATGTCTGTCCTGCTGTCCCGTGTGTTCCAAAATAACCCAGTTTAATCCAAGTTGTAGGCGTGAGCCAATCACGGATTTCCGTTTTTAACAGACTTACTTTATTTACTAGATGTCAGACACTAATTATGTCTGCACTTAAGCTTTGCCCAAATGCCTTTCTTTTAGAGAGACTGTACCGATTATGCATAGACATTCTCAGAGATCCCGCGACCTTACCGGCCAAGGTAGGGTTTTCCGCGCCTAGACAAGCAGTAGACATTCCGAATTAGGTTGTCCCGCACAGTCTGCATTGATATATTTAACAGCTATTATGTCTTCCAGTAACTGATCACCAATAGCGTAATCTAACTGGAGCCCGATATGTTCCAATGGGTACAGATCAGGCACATTTGCTGGTCAAGACATCCATGCGAGTTCCCTGTAATGCCCCTCAAACCAGTGTACCACGATTCTAACCTTGCAACATGGACAGTTATCCTGCTGGACGATGTCATTGTCGCAGGGGGAGACTTCAAGCATGAAACGATGCAAGTGGTCCGCAATGATGTTCACGTAGTTCACTGCTGTTACGATGCATTCGATTACCACCACAGGTCCCATGAAGCCCAACTCAGTGAACCGCATAGCATAGTTCTGCTCTGCACGCATCTGTGGGGCGGTGCATGTTGTGTGTAGCCATTCGCTTGGATAACGGTGCGTAAGGACCCAACCATCGATCTGGTGTAACAAGAAATGCGATTCATTCGACAGGCTACACGTGTCTATCTCCATGGATGGACTGAATTTTCTGAGGGCCGTTCCACTGTACGTCACTCTGTACGTGTACTCACAGATGTGACTGATTGCAGTGATTATCCCGCGATCCTGCGATCACATAGTAATGTGTATGTGCCTATTTGCCCGCAATACGTTAAATTTGTGTATGTTTCAGGTCAACTGCCAATCCGAGCACTGTATGTCGAATTTCTGCACGTCTCCTGCATTTAGCTACGACACAGAAGTCCATCAATTACACCAGCAGAAAAAAAAACTAAGAACTCGGAAAGGGAGATGGCCACTCGAGTCTGATACTCGAAACTATGGCTGAAGTTTAATTCCCGGCATCTTTTAAGGGCGTCCCCTTTCCACAAATTTTTCGCGTCCCTACTGCGACGGAGCTTTCGATTAATAGCGCGTATGCAGGGACACTTCCAAAGAGCGGTCTGTTTGGCAGATGTGCACGAGGGAGAGCAGAAATAAAAGCGTGGGTGCTACGGATGGAGCGAGAGCTGCACCGGATGGAAACAAAAGAGAGGGCGTGGGAGGGGTACGGTAAGCTATGTCTCGGTGGCGGTGATCAGGGCGTGTCCCTGGTGGGGGCGTTCCAATTACTGTAAAAGGCAAGCTGCCCTCCCTAACCTGTCAGTTGGACGAGGAGTACACTCTACACAGCAGCTGTGCGCTGCTACTGCTCTGATACAGGTGTCGAAGTGACGGGTTTTATTAGCTTAACATCATCGGCGACGCTGACTAGAGAAGGCACACGCGGATACGTTTCAAAACAATCGAACGCAGAGGCACTCGTAAACAGCTGACCAAAATAGTACAAAGGAGATACAACAAAAAATTTATGACGAAGATAAGTTTTTATTTAGCTGGGAAAAAGGTACGAGAGAATCAATTCTCACTTATCATGAGATATTACGGATTACTCTCCTCCGCACCCTTGAAAAAACTGATTTACGAAACTTAGAAATTTTTAACACAGTAGTGCTCGAGTACATAGCATTTAAGTCTTGAGATTGTGATGTTCCTGGTTCGGATTTTGCTTCAAGTAATTATTTTTTCTTCTGCATTTTGTTGACAAATGGAACGCTAATAAATATTGACAATTTTTAGTATAGTAACCTTTTTTATCTCTAATGATTAATCGTATGAAGACGCAGGTATTCACAACAAATTAAAACGTGGTACAAAAACTTAATATATCAAACAGACAGTAATATATTTTATTTCTAGAGAGAAAACTTTTTCCCAATTTGACAGTAAGACGTTTCGAATATCTCTACGAAATTTTAATTCATATTCTTAATAACAACTAAAAGTAAAAAGGTGCTATTTTTAATAAGATTATACTATTCAATAGTTCAATATTTGTTAATCGTCACTGTTGTTGTTGTTGTTGTCTTCAGTCCTGAGACTGGTTTGATGCAGCTCTCTATGCTACTCTATCCTGTGCAAGCTTCTTTATCTCCCAGTACCTACTGCAACCTACATCCTCCTGAATCTGCTTAGTGTATTCATCTCTTGGTCTCCATCTACGATTTTTACTCTCCACGCTGCCTTCCAATGCTAAATTTGTGATCCCTTGATGCCTCAAAACATGTCCTACCAACCGATCCCTTCTTCAAGTTGTGCCACGAACTCCTCTTCTCCCCAATCCTATTCAATACCTCCTCATTAGTTATGTGATCTACCCATCTAATCTTCAGCATTCTTCTGTAGCACCACATTTCGAAAGCTGCTATTCTCTTCTTGTCCAAACTGGTTATCGTCCATGTTTCACTTCCATACATGGCTACACTCCATACAAATACTTTCAGAAACGACTTCCTGACACTTAAATCTATACTAGATGTTACCAAATTTCTCTTCTTCAGAAACGATTTCCTTGCCATTGCCAGTCTACATTTTATATCCTCTCTACTTCGACCATCATCAGTTATTTTACTCCCTAAATAGCAAAACTCCTTTACTACTTTAAGTGTCTCATTTCCTAATCTAATTCCCTCAGCATCACGCGACTTAATTCGACTACATTCCAATATCCTCGTTTTGCTTTTGTTGATGTTCATCTTATATCCTCCTTTCAAGACACTGTCCATTCCGTTCAACTGCTCTTCCAAGTCCTTTGCTGTCTCTGACAGAATTACAATGTCATCGGCGAACCTCAAAGTATTTACTTCTTCTCCATGAATTTTAATACCTACTCCGAATTTTTCTTTTGTTTCCTTTACTGCTTGCTCAATATACAGATTGAATAACATCGGGGAGAGGCTACAACCCTGTCTCACTCCTTTCCCAACCACTGCTTCCCTTTCATGCCCCTCGACTCTTATAACTGCCATCTGGTTTCTGTACAAATTGTAAATAGCCTTTCGCTCCCTGTATTTTACCCCTGCCACCTTCAGAATTTGAAAGAGAGTATTCCAGTTAACATTGTCAAAAGCTTTCTCTAAGTCTACAAATGCTAGAAACGTAGGTTTGCCTTTTCTTAATCTTTCTTCTAAGATAAGTCGTAAGGTTAGCATTGCCTCACGTGTTCCAACATTTCTACGGAATCCAAACTGATCTTCCCCGAGGTCCGCTTCTACCAGTTTTTCCATTCGTCTGTAAAGAATTCGCGTTAGTATTTTGCAGCTGTGACTTATTAAACTGATAGTTCGGTAATTTTCACATCTGTCAACACCTGCTTTCTTTGGGATTGGAATTATTATATTCTTCTTGAAGTCTGTGGGTATTTCGCCTGTCTCATACATCTTGCTCACCAGATGGTAGAGTTTTGTCATGACTGGCTCTCCCAAGGCCATCAGTAGTTCTAATGGAATGTTGTCTACTCCCGGGGCCTTGTTTCGACTCAGGTCTTTCAGTGCTCTGTCAAACTCTTCACGCAGTATCTTATCTCCCATTTCATCTTCATCTACATCCTCTTCCATTTCCATAATATTGTCCTCAAGTACATCGCCCTTGTATAAACCCTCTATATACTCCTTCCACCTTGCTGCCTTCCCTTCTTTGCTTAGAACTGGGCTTCCATCTGAGCTCTTGATATTCATACAAGTGGTTCTCTTCTCTCCAAAGGTCTCTTTAATTTTCCTGTAGGCAGTATCTATCTTACCCCTAGTGAGACAAGCCTCTACATCCTTACATTTGTCCTCTAGCCATCCCTGCTTAGCCATTTTGCACTTCCTGTCGATCTCATTTTTGAGACGTTTGTATTCCCTTTTGCCTGCTTCATTTACTGCATTTTTATATTTTCTCCTTTCATCAATTAAATTCAATATTTCTTCTGTTACCCAAGGATTTCTATTAGCCCTCATCTTTTTACCTACTTGATCGTCTGCTGCCTTCACTACTTCATCCCTCAGAGCTACCCATTCTTCTTCTACCATATTTCTTTCCCACATTCCTGTCAGTTGTTCCCTTATTCTCTCCCTGAAACTCTGTACAACCTCTGGTTTAGTCAGTTTATCCAGGTCCCATCTCCTTAAATTCCCACCTTTTTGCAGTTTCTTCAGTTTCAATCTGCAGTTCATAACCAATAGATTGTGGTCAGAGTCCACATCTGCCCCTGGAAATGTATTACAATTTAAAACCTGGTTCACTGTTATAAATACAGAATTTAAACAGCAGTAAATAAGTGCTACTATCGAGATTCAAACTAACTACTTGAGAATTACAATGCAGCTACCGGCGGTAATGTTGACCAGCTAGAAATCTATCTGCGATTCTTTTTTTTAGATTGTATTGTATCGCATTGGGAACCTGATGTGCGACTACTGAATTATTGTTGTTGCTGTTGTTGGTTAGGGCGCTCGACATTATGATTATCAGGCCCTTACAACTGCTGTATGAGACGAATCAGGTTACAATATATAGACCAGAAAAGCCACGGAATAGCAAGTCCAGAAAAAGTGATTAGCCGATCACTAACATAATAACTGGATGCGCGAACCATCCTCTGCAGCACGCGTGGATAACCGTGGTTTCAATCCGGCCTGCAAAAGAAATTTTGGTGGGGTACGGGAGAGGGAGCATTTTTCCAATTTGACTTCTGTATAATACATGCGATTGTGTTACATTCAAGCGATTTAGACTTAAACTTTTTAGAATGAACAAAGATGATATTACAATTTAGTGTTTCAGGACAACCCATGCCTATGCAGTCAGTCATTAGAAGAATTTGTCCAAAAATATTTAAAAAATGCTTGCCAAAAGTATTTTTGGATATTAATACACTAAATTTCGAACACTCTCGTGACCTGCCCGTGGCCAAAAATAGCCAAGTTTCTCCTAATTCGTTGTTCACTGCTATTGCCTGTCTCACTGCCGTATTTTTTTATGGTCTTTCGTTCCTAACATTGTCCGTTCTCGACGTATTACAATACTGTGACTATTAAAATGTATAATGAATTAGTTGCTTTTATATGCGTTTATTTTTCCACGATGACATTTCAAGATGCTTGGCGCCCCATCGCCAGATTTACGTGTCGTTAACATATCTTTGCTAACGGCTTAGCAGAATTTTGCAATGGAATTTTTTGAGACAGCTATTGTAAAATTTCCTAAGTAAAGAAACAATGTTCACGATATTGTAAATAAATGTCAACATCTGAACATGGGGTTAACGTAAAATGAATGTACTCTCAAAAACCTGTGTTTTGCGGCATAATTTGTTGACGTAGCATGTTGAGAAAGGAATGCCATTAATATAGGTGCGTTACCCAATAAACGTTAACGTCGGGAACACAAGAGTTTTAACTTAAGAGCTAGGAGCGGTGCTGTCGCGATCCGACCCTAGCTTACGTAGGTGAATCTGGCCCGAGGTCACCACAGGTTGCCCGTGACTGCTCTACACACACTAAATCTTCTGCCGATCAGCTTAGGTAGGTTAACAACTGTTTAGCGACCAGTTTTTGTTAGGTGACCTGGTCTGAAAATGGCCTATAACGGCTGAAATCGTATATCGAAAAATAAACACTATTTTGGTGTGGACTGTGTTACTAAATTACGGCTCTTGGATAAATTTGTGCGACCGTAAAGGACCTGAGCGCCACGACAGTTGCGGGATAATTAGCAGACTGGCGCGCAGCTTACGTGCTGGCTCGCACGTCCCCTGGCTGGGTCGCCCCGCACGCCGGGACTGCACTGCATTCGCGCCTGCCTGCCTGCCTTTACGGGAGTGTGGGCGCGGTTCAGCGACTGGCGGCAAGTGGCGCCAGCACACCATTACCTGCAAGAGCCCATGCTAGCTGCCAGTCACACGCTGCCGACTCCGTGTAGACAGGGCGCTCGGCGAAAGGTACCTCTGCACGCGGTCTTATCTTCTCTCTGTGGGCTCTATTTGTTCACTAGTTACGTCCCCGGACCATTGGTGTAAATTTTTCATGAAAAGCTAACTCATTATCTTAAAACTACGATAACTATCAATCAGGTTTCGCAAGACACCGTAGAGTTGTTACTGACGACGTCAAACATGCAATGGACAGAAGTGATGCCATCACTTTAACACATTTTGATTTCAGCAAAGCTTTCGATACGTTTGATTTCTGTATTAACATATACATCATTCTCCAAATCACAGCTACGTGTCTGGTGAAAGGTTCATCGAAACACCGTTCCAATTCAAACAGTGCGGGAACGGGGGGAGGGGGGGGGGGGCATGGGGAGAAACGGACACTTAAGTCTTTCCGTGCGATCTGATTTATTGTATAATTACCATCTCTCCCTATGTAGATGGGCGCCAACAAAATATTTTCACAGTTCGAGGAGAAAGTCTGGGATTGAAATTTCATGAGAAGATCCTGCACCGCAAAGAAAACGCCTTTGTTTTGATGATTGCGCCCCCCACCCCCAATTCTCGTATCATATGCGTGGCACACGATAATACAAAACGAGCTACCTCCTTTGAACTTTTCCGATGTCCTCCATCAACATTATCAAATGTGGATCCTACATCGTGCAGCAGTACTCCAAAAGAGAACGGATAAGTGTAGTTAGTAGCCCGTTACATTTTCTAAGTGTTCTGCCAAGGAAGCACAGTCTTTGGTTTGCTTTCCCCACAACATTACCTATGTGATCGTTCTAATTGAAGTTATGACTAACTTATCTCTAGTTACTTAGTTGAACTAACAGCCTTTAGATTTGTGTAATTTATCACGTAACCAAAATTTAGCGGATTCCTTTTGGTACTGTTATGGATGACTTCGCACTTTCCATTATTTATTTCGCACCATAGAGAGATCTTGTCTACATCATACTGAAATTCGTTTTTACTATCTGATGACTTCATAAGACGGTAAATGACATCATCTGCAGATAATCTACGCGTGCTGCTCAAAGTGTCTCCTAAATCGTTTATGTATATCGGCTACAGCAGAGGGCCAGATATTACTTCTGTGTACTCGCTGACTTTCCGTCAATTGTTATAATATGTGACCTTTCTGGCAGGAAATCATGCATCCAGGAGCACAACTGAGACGATACTCCGTAGGCTGGTGAGGAATGGTGTCAAAAGCATTCTGGAAATTTAAAAATATGAAATCAATTTGACATTCCCCGTCAATAGCACTCATTACTTGGCGAGAACTAAGTTACTCATGTTGGCAGTTGATTCGAATTCTGGAATATTCACTTCTCTTTTCTTTGGTGAAGGGATTTCGGAAAACCGCGTCGAATAACTGTGCTTTAGTGGCACTGTGATCGTGACACCACTGCTATCACTCGGGGAAGGTACTGATTGCAGCTTGCCACTGGCGTACTTTACATACGACCAGAATATCTTTTAGTTATCTGTCAGATTTCGAGACAGCGTTTTGTTGTAGAAACTACTAAGAGCATCTCGCCTTGACGCTCGTGCTACACTTTGAGCTTCTGTCAAACTAGGCCAATCCTGTAGGTTGTGTGTTCTTTTAAATTTGGCATTCTTTTTTCGTTGCTTTTGAAACAGTGCTCCGACTTGTTCTGTGCAACACAGGGGATCATTACCATCTCTTATTTTTCATACAAATAAAAGCGCTGAATTTCTCAGACAGAAATACTGCAGTTCGGCAGCTATCTCAGAAACAGATGTTGGGCAGAGAAGTTATGAAAAAAATTGTGTTGTGTGCTGTCTAAAGTCCCTCCAGGTTCCGTCCTTGACCCACAGTTTCTCTCGTTGTCTATCAATGATAATTATCTGTGCGAAACACTTAATTACCACTTACGTACAACTAGACATTGTCAGCATTTAAGTGCCAGCCTTATGAACACTGGTGCTGCCATAACAGTTACGAATGACGGTCTTTTTTGTCTCCCACGATGGCAGGAATCCGCTGAAGTACAAACTCATATGACTAACTGCGATTTGCAGCAGAATTTTGTAATATATAATCTGTTGGAACACTGTGAACTACGGCAAAGAAAACGTATTATTGACTAATAGGCAACACAAATTCAGAAAATATTGTTCTTGTGAAACACAATTAGCTATTTACATGAAGTAATGAGTGCCAGACACGGGACCTCAGATTGATTCCATATTTCTATATTCCCTGAATGCTTTTGACAGCGTTCCTCACAAGCGACTTCTAACAAAACTGCACGCCTAGGAGGTATCGTGTCAGCTGCGCGACTGGATTCGTGATGTTCCGAGGCAAGAGGTCACAGTTCGTAGTAACCGACGGAAAGTCATCGAGTAAAACAGAAATGATATCTGGCTTCCCCCAAGGAAGTGTTATAGGCCGTCTCCTGTTCCTAATCTATACAAACTATTTATTAATCAATCCGAGCATTCCTCCTGGACTGTTTACGGATGCTGCTGCAATTTACGGTCTCGTAAAGTCATCACAAGGTCAAAATGAACTGGAAAATGATTTAGCCAAGGTATGTATATGAAATACGGCAACTGACTATCAATGAAAGTGCGAGGTTCTTCACACGCGTACTGAAAGAAATCCGCTAAAATTTCGGTAACACGTTAAATCTCCCAAGCCTAAAGACTGTCGACCGAACTAAATACTTAAGGATTACAATTGCGAATAACTTTAAATTGGAACGATCAAATGGATAACATCGTGGGGAAAGCGAATTAAGACTGCAGTTTATATACAGAATACTTAGAAAATGCAACACGCCACACATTGAACTAATCATCCGAACTGAGACTGATTTAATCAGTTTATAACCATGCCGACTTTCGCATCGATACGGGACAAAGGAACAAGAAGAAATAGAAAAACAACCTGGACTTAGTGACATCCGCCAAAAATTTAATCGGATAACGAAACCACGCAGGAGTGGTAAAATCGAGGCTCTGAAAGCAATACTGGCGCCATAGATGAGAAATAATTCTAAGACAAGTAAAAGTATATGGGTCGGGCCGTTAATTAGGACAGAGGACAAGAGAATTTTCCCGGGACTCGTCTGTGGCAAGAGAAAGTCCGCCCGCATCTGACTGCCGCCGTACCGACTAATGGCGAAGACAGTTACAAAGTAAAGAACGCTTTGTATCAGGGAGATTCGTAACGGCAGAAACGAGAAGGCTAAATACTAATGATGCGAGATCTGCAGACAACAATAAAGCAAGGTGAGAGGAATAATCGGCCAAGCACTAGCAGACAGTGGGGTCAAGCGAATGTCTTACGGGAGCCCTCTCCTCCACAGCCGTCCGATCCCTGATCGTTGCAGTCAAAATATTAGAGGGGGTACATGACCCTCTGTTCATTGGAGTGCTACCCATACAACGGAAAATAGGGTGCGGCAGAAGAAAAGGCGCTAAGCGCATCTAATAGCAATTAAAACAGAGTTAAAGTTGAATGACCAATGCAGCTGGCAAATATGAGCTCTAAATTCTATGATTTTCTAGTCGTAGTCATTTCGAGAGATGTATGTGGGAGGGGGTAATATGTCGCCCGACTCTGCGCAGATTATCTACTCTAGGAATTTCATCCTTTCAGTGATGAACATCGCCTCTCTTGTAGTGTTTGCCAATGGACTTTGTTGAGCTTTCCCGTAGAGTTCTCGCGCTTGCTTAACCAACCCCTATCGAAACGTGCCGCCACTCTTTGAATATTTTCGCTACAGACTCTTCTGCCTGCTCTTTTAAACCAGCCCGATAAAAATCCCACACGGACGAGCAACACTAAAATCGGCCGAACGGCTGTCTTGAAAATTATACACACTACGGAAAAAAGACGCACCACGAAGGAATTATCCAAATGGGACGCAAATCGGAAAAAAATGGAGGATTTACTCAAGAAAAAGAGCTTCATAAACTGATCGAGTCAATAATGCGTTGGTCCACTTCTGGCCATTATAAAAGCATTTATTCGGCTTGACAGTTGTTGGATGTGCTCCTGAGGGATATCGAGCCAGATTCTGTCCAACTGGCGCGTCAGATCGTCAAAATCCCGATATGGCTGGAGGCCTCTGCCCACAATGCTCCAAACGTTCTCAGAGATCCGGCGACCTTACTGGCCAAGGTTGGGTTTGGGAAGTGCCGAGACAAGCAGAGGACATTCCGATTTAAGTTGCTCTGCACTGTCTGGATAGATATTTAACAGCCATTATGTCTTCCAGTAACTGATCACCAATAGCGTGATCTAACTGTAATGGCACTTTCACTTACTTATGCGCTATATGTAACACTTACTTACGATAAGGGTTAACTGCCAGTACTTATTCGAAGCGTCTATCCCCTGCAGCTTTTCCTTCACTTCGCTGCAGTTTTCGGGCATTGCAACTTTCCTTATAGGCAACAACATCATGCGCTGTTAATTTCATGGAACTTACGATATGAAGCACCAAACCATTTACACAGGGTGTTTACAGACAAGAAGCAGCGGTAGTCAGAGCTAGAAGAGAAGGTCGTATAATGGTATGTCCGGAAACCTATACCTGTTGAGATATGGGCCAATCTACTATATTTCCCTCTATCACGTAAAAGCAGACAGTGCTACATGTGGTTTTCATGGATCCTGAAACGCCCTTAAGCCCTTCTTCGCAATGAGCCATGCGTACCTGGTTCGATTCATAACGCGTCACATGCACTGGTCACACTTCCTGTAACGTCTACACACTGTCGATGGCTTTAAATGTCTCCATTCCCAGAAATCCAACTGATTCAGGTCCGTGAATCTGAAGGCTATGCTACCGGAGCTGCTCGGGAAATCCATCGCCCTTCAAACGTTTTGTCGCAAGATCCATGGAAAACGGCGTGGTGCCCCGATGTGCAGAAGCCACAGTCGTCGTCTTTCTGCGAGGGTGGTGTCCTCCAACAGCGCTGGTAACGCATCGCGAAGGAATCTGTTTCGTATAAGATATGTCCTATGAGTCTGTCACTGGTAATTCCTGCCCATACACTCATACTGAAGCGATCCTGATGCCGCACTCCACGACAGGTCGAGGATTTGCATCTGCTCACGCGTGCTTGTTTTAATTTACTACACCGATTCTTGTGAATCCTGCCTACACCACCGAATAGAACACAGTCAAAAGTACAACGGCCGATATCTCAACAGGTGTGGGTTTCCAGATACACAATTTTAGGGACTTCTAGTATATACCAATTCTACCTCCTTTGTAAATACATCACTGTTTTTTATAGAAAACTCTGTACACATCGTGCAGTGTAAAGGCCATACGCGAGGGAAGTTGCAGCCATTGCGTCTCAAAAACAGATGACCCAAGTCATCGAGATCTTAACACGCCTTCTCTATGAGTCACACACGCGGTTACGCTCTGCATTCAGTTCCAGGCAAGGTACAAAATTTATAATTCAATAGACTGTGATACAGCAATTTTTGTTTTCGAAATCTCTCGTGACGTAACATATCAAACATATGAGAAGCAAAGGCGAATGTGGAGTGTCCTAGGTGAGATACACGGTGTGTTTGCATTTTCTGCAACGATACCAAAAACTCCTTAATTCGCACAGATACTCATCCTCCAGTGCCTGAAACTTTTGGTTGTACCCCGCGGTTGTGGTTCAAATAGCTGAGTGCAAAGAAAACTCTCGAGCGACGAAGTACAGTAATCAGACAGATATCCGTCACATACCGACCAGAGCCGCTGTGCCGCCCTCCGGACGTTCCAGGGACTGTCGAAACCCGCGCCACACACTGACACAGTCACTTGACTCATTTACCAACTTTTGCCAGCCCTCCGCACTTCTCTTCCATGTGAACCACTTTTGCCAAAGCGATACTTCTGTTTTCTTGGTGTCCGGATTGGAGCACACGACACCGTCGACATTAGCAGCTAAGCAGGAATGACAAAAATTCTTCGCAAATCTACTAAGACAAACAATAGAGTCTACGAAAAATAATTTAAAATTAAAATAATACTATATGAAATAACAAAGCAAGGTCTCTCTACAGGGACATTATTTTATGCAAGACTAATTGAAAAAAAATATATTTCCAGGAGTAAACATAGGAGGGAATTGGCGCCTTACACAAGACGCAGATTATTTTTCTTTCACCCAAGCAGATTTTCAGCACCTTATGTGTTATCTTCACTAATAATAATAATAATAATAATAATAATAATAATAATAATTATTATTATTATTATTATTATTGTTATAACAGTAATTAATACTTTTTCGAGGCGTTCTTCCGATAATTTACTTCCTGTACTCTTTCCCTGCGTTTTTGTTGAAGTGAGTGTTTATGTTCCTGAACAGTTCTCGATTACAAATAAATTACCGTGTATGATTTCCACTTCTGTACAATATTTTTCATATTCAGTTACCCATCTCGTCTCGTTTTTGCCACTGTTTGCTATCTCTAAGATTTGCCTTTTACACATTTTCCTGTTTGAAACAGCTTTCCACCCAAGTCAATCCTGTGCAAGTCTCTATTGTGACCAACATTCACTGCACCTGTTACGGTATCTGACAGTCTTCCTCTGCAATTTGAACCTCATTTCAAAATGTTTGCTGCTCTCTTCTCGTCTATACCGCCTATTGCCATCATTGCACTTCCGTACAAGTCTGCACGACACACAAATGCCTGCAGAAAAAGACTTCCGAACTCTTGAACGTATATCAGATGCAAAAATTTTCATTTTCATTAATATTTTTCTTCCCGCTGCCAGTCCGGCGTTCTATATTTTCTATACTTCGGCCATTGTCAGTTATTTTGCTGCCCACTAAAATTCCCCCAGCGTCGCCTAATTTAAATAGCTACATTCCATTAGTTGACTTTTTCCCGTCCACCATCAAGTAACACGTGTAACTGCAGGAGCAGTGTTTCTCCATAGTACGGCAAAATAAAAGGCGTCTTAATAGTTTAAACATCAGCAGTGAGCGAGATGTCGGAACACGTCCAATAAAACTGTACACAGAACGACAGCAACAAACCATTACAAGCTATTACAAACAGTGCAAATGTTGCACATGACGCTACCAGCACAAAATAACTGATAGTATTATTTCAGGCAGGACGGTAGTGATGAAAAGACATTGAAGATGAGACGAAGTGTTTAAACATGTATAGGCAATAGTAAAATAAATAAACTGCGTCTTGCGTTAAGGACGAAATTATCTCCAATTTTTCTTTGCGTAAGCAGCTATTTGCTTACTCCGTTCATTTTCTTTTTACATCTCATAGACAACGTCCCAACTTACAACGCTCCATAAAGTCATTAGTGGTATTCCTTTTACGATTTGTAAATGAAAACACTACCTCAGAAAATGGTACGCAGTGACGTCTTGATTCCACATAGCACTAAGTATCAATATACAATGGGTGCTTACTTCTACACAGGGTGTTGCACTATTCCTTCTACAGGCTTATTGGGCGATTCAGGAGATAAAGTTTTGATAAGGACCCCATGCCTTGAAATGGGCCATTTGGATGTAAAAGTATGAAGAACGGATCACTTTCAAATTTCCCGCTTCACGGTATGCACACTACAGAGACAACGAGCTCTGAACTATGTGCTCTACAAGAACTAGGCAATTTCGAGTACGTGTCGCCGGGTTCTCTTCTACGTCCTCTTCCAAGTCGGAGAGAGTAGCGGATCTGTGGAACGCCGGTCAGGCCTCATAGTTCCGAAAGCACCAGTTTCTTGCAGCCGCTGTTGTAGTCAGACGAAAATGGAATGTGACGTCATGATCACTACAGGGACTGAGGGCGGCGCCATCTTCTCACAAGGGAACCTCCCCACCGCACCCTCCTCAGATTTAGTTATAAGTTGGCACAGTGGATATGCCTTGAAAAACTGAACACAGATCAATCGAGAAAACAGGAAGAAGTTGTGTGGAACTATGAAAAAAATAAGCAAAATATACAAACTGAGTAGTCCATGCGCAAGATAAGCAACATCAAGGATAATGTGAGCTCAGCAGCGCCGCGGTCACGTGGTTAGCGTGAGCAGCTGCGGAACCAGAGGCCCTTGGTTCAAGTCTTCCCTCGAGTGAAAAGTTTACTTTGTTTATTTTCGCAAAGTTATGATCTGTCCGTTCGTTCACTGACGTCTCTGTTCACTGTAATAAGTTTAGTGTCTGTGTTTTGCGACCGCACCGCAAGACCGTGCGATTAGTAGACGAAAGGACGTGCCTCTCCAATGGGAACCGAAAACATTTGATCGCAAGGTCATAGATCAACCGATTCCTCCACAGGAAAACACATCTGATATATTCTATACGACACTGGTGACGGCATGTGCGTCACATGACAGGAATATGTTGCCAACCCACCTAACTTGTACACTTGGCAAATGGGTAAAAAGATTCTTCTACCTTGCCCGATTTAGGTTTCCTTGTGGATGTGATAATCACTACCAAAAAAAGTGATGAAAACATAAGAGTGTCACATAAACTGGAAATAAAAAATTAAACTTTTCACTCGAGGGAATACATGAAACAAGGACCTCTCGTTCCGTAGCTGCTCACGCTAACCATGGGACCACGGTGCTCCTGAGCTCACATTACCCTAAATGTTGGCTATCTTGCGGATAAACTGCTCATTTTGTATATTTTGCTTATTTTTTTCATAGTTCCACACAACTTCTTCCAGTTTTCTCGATTGATCTGTGTTCAGTTTTTCAAGACCTATCCACTGTGCCAACTTATAACTAAATCTGAGTGGGTTGCGATTGGGAGGTTCCCTTGTCAGTATGTGTGCGAACTGCGAAGCGGCAGATTTGAAAGCGATCCGAACTTCATACACACTTTATATCCAAGTGGTTCATTCTGGACATGCATTCCTTATCAAAACCAAGTCCCCTCTACAACCTCCAGACCTTGTATGAGAAGTTTTTGGACACAACGGCACTGCAAGTTAGCACACCACAAACTGTGACAGAACTCGCTTTTAAGCTTCTCGTGCCCTGACGCGAAGATACAGGGCGAACTAAATACTCTAGACGTAACTGCTGTGCAGGAGTGTTCATCAGTATAGGTAAACCTGACAGGTAAGCCGAAACGTGTGCGGAGCGCTTTAGAAAACATACACACATTTAGCAAAATGCCAGCGCTCACGGTTACAGAGACCAACACGCGGAATCCATCTGGGATGGGTGCACGCGTTGCTGCAGCACGACGTCCGCAACAGGTACCGCGGTGGCCTCGGACCGGAAGAACCCACTCTGGCGAAACGTAATCTCAGAAGCATACAGGGCTGAGGGAGGCAAAAGTACGCCAGCCCTAAGACGCAACAGGTACTCAGCCGCATGCGAAATGGATACGCGGTGGCTGGACCAGTTCCAACAGCCGAACACAACTCTGGGAACACGGGCGTATGGTGAAGTTAACGCTCGGCCAGCTCGCCTGTCAGGTTTCAGCAAATCACCACTTTATATATTTTACGCACAACGATGGCCCTATCAAGTTTTGCCAAAATTATCCAGTGAGATACATAATGAAAAATTTGCCTTGTAATCCTTAAATAATAAGTTTATTCTTATAGTTAAAGGGTTCTGTAAGTCATTAACTTGTTGCATTTGCGACGCATATTATGTGCAGAACATAAGGCAGCAGAGATTTCTGCTTGCCAGAAACTCATACCGTTGCTTACTGTGTAAACTATCCAATGAAGAAACACACACATTACACGTAAAGCATATGTCTGAAGATGCAGCTGTAGAGAAGGATATTGTGAAACGTCAGTGTGAAAAAAGTTTACTGTGTAATACGTGCCTGATGCTTAGTTTTCAACACTTTGTTTCCTCCTAAAAATGAGTTAAGCACCAAAACGACAGATAATCTCGTTTACTATAACAAATTTAAGTTCAGAAACCTGAACCACTTTGTGTGTTTTCAACTGCAAGAACTTCAGAATCTTACTAGGTGGATAGAAGTCATCGGCTTCTGTATCGACAGCATACAAAGTGGCACCAACTACTCACACACTATCTCACCAAAAGTATCCGTACAACCCTATGTAAAGCGGAATTGATCTCTAGATATCTTGAGATGTTGACCCGCCGGTATAAAAGGAGGCAAGGAGTTTTGTCTTGTTAGTTGAGCAGCAGAGACAGAAGAAAGTATCGGTCAGCAGAGCTCAGTGATTTCGAAAGTGGACTAGTCACTGGATATGATCTCGGCAACAGATCATTTAGGGACATTTCAAAACGTCTAAGGCTGCCCAGATCGATTATTCGAGATGGGATTGTAAATTGGGAACGCGAAGGAAGAACCACAACTAAATTGACACCGGACAGATTTGTACGTATTTACGGACATGGAAAGTTTAAGTGGTGCGGCGGGTGGTTCTAAAAGATAGAATGAAATCAGCGGAAGGAATCAATCGGGAGTTCCAAACAACTACGAGCAGTCCTGTTAGCACAATGATTGTGCGTAAGAAGAAAAAGAATGCGAAGCCACTGGACAATGGAAGACTGGAAAAGAGTGGTTTGGATTCATCACTCGTGCTATACCCTATGGCAATCAGACAGAAGGGTTTTGATGTGCCGAATGCCTGGAGAACATTACCTTCCACCATGTGTAGTGCCAACAGTAAAGCACGCGAGTTTGTGTTAAGATATGGAGGTGTTTCTCGTGATTAGGTACAGGTCCCCTTATTGCGATTAAGGAAACGTTTAATGCATACGGATACGAACACTTTTTCAGCGGTGTGTATTGCACACAGCAGGGGAACAGTTCGAAGAGATGGCTGTATCAGTGTGATAGGGCACTCTGTATTAAAACAGCCTCCCCGAGTTAATGGTTCGCGGACGGTAACATTCCTGAAATGGAACGGCCTGCCCACAGTCCCGTCTTGCACCTAATGCAACACAAAATCCACGAACATCCGGGCACCTCATTGATAATAACCCATGAAGACTACGGGTGTACACATCCCGTATAAATGTCCACCAATCGATGTCCAACCCCTTCTGATCAGATAGTACAGACAAAGCAGACATTAAACTGGACATTCCTTAGTTTGCTCGAGTGAAACTCTGCATACAGGGTGATACACCTAAAACTTTTACCCCTAAACACTTCTGAAATGGAAGGTACTGCTGCTGTGCCGAACGTATACAAGAAAAGCTGGCACGAATGGTTAAAGGTTTGTTCGAATCACGGGAGGAAGTCACGAAAATGTTGAAAATTTGAATCGGCGTACTGTTGAAGAGAGAGAAAAAAATATCACGTGAAAGCCTACTTAGCAAATTTAAAGAAAGAGTGTTAAGTGAGGAACTGAGAGATTTTTCAGCCTTCTACGTATCGCTCCGGCATGGACCGCGAGAGCAGCGTTACACTAATTATAGGACACACAGAAGCATTTAAGTAGTAGTTTGTCCCGCGCTCCATACGCGATTGGGACTATCACGATAAGTACCCTCTGTCGTGCACTTCGTTGAGGTACAGAACATATATGTTCGGCATTGGGATTACGCGTGATAGCGCCAGCCGGTTGGGCAGCGAGAGCGGACAGCGCTATTAGCAGACTGGTCCTTCCCCGAGTCGTCAACGGGGAGTGAACCAACACTGACCGTGCCCACGGGCCCGGCCGCGTCCCGCGTCGTTGTGTTAGGCCGGCTATTCTGGGCGTAGTCAGTCACTGGTGTGGGGGCGCGGCTGAGTGGTTGGGCCACTTGGCTGATCTGCTGTCGATTACGCCACGCGCTGAGTGGTGCTATCTGGTGACTGGACCAAATTCGAGACTCTTGTTCAAAAAGCACGCAAGGGGATCAGACGCAAATAATACGGACTCTGTCGAGACTGACGGTATAAATCTGGCGAAGCCAAATATCTTCGAGTACCTTAGCTCAAAAATCACTGTCGACGGCTCACTCGCTTCCTAAGTCACAAACCGCTTTATCAATTCTTGGATCGAATAGCGGACAATGATTGGTGTGCTTTGTGATAAGATAGTGGCCCGGTTCGAGTCGGAAACATATCGCTCTGCAATCTGCCCAGTTGCCTTGACCGCAACAAAATACGAGGGACGTTTAATAAGTAACGCAACACACTTTTTTCTCGGCCAATACGTAGAATACTCCCGCTTTAATGCCTTTCGTTTCATGAACTTTCGAGAGGTGACGGCGCTATACGTAGCCTTCAAAATGGCGTCGTGAACGAAGAGGTGGGGGGAGGGGGGGGGGCTCCAAAGCAGAAGACGGCCACGTTTCTTTCGGCGGAAAGCCAGTTCATTGCAGATATTCATAAGCGCTTGCAGAATGTCCACGGAGACCCGGCAGAAACCAAAAGCACGATGAGCCGTTGGGCGAGGCGTCAGTCATCATCATCATCATCATCATCATCATCATCATCATCATCATCATCATCATCATCATCGCAACACGGTCGCGCAAACCTGTCCGATCCGCCGCGTGCCGGCCGGCCGCACACAGCGGCTCCTACAATACTGGAAATGTCTGCGCAGCCGAGAGTAGCTCACAAAACTGCATTTGACTGTTCTTCCTCATCCACTCAATAGCCCGGATCTCGCATCTTCCCACTTTCGTCAGTTTGGCCCAATGAACGATGCGCTCCGCCGGAAGCAGGACGTGGATGATGGGGAGGTTACTGCTGCAGCAAGACGTTGGCTCTGACGTCGACCAGTAGAGTGGTAACACGCGGACGTTCAGGATCTGCCAGTAAGGTAAAATCACTGACCCGTGGCGATAGCCGAGCGCGTTAGCACGCCGAATGAGCGGCGGATGAACGATGACAGACGGTGTGCCGGCCAGCCTGGATGTGATTTTAGGCGGTTTACCACATCCCACAAGGCGAATACCCAAGCAGAGCTTCAGTACCACAACTCTTACACATTTCGAATACGTCTCACACTTTCACAAGGGGTAACACTAGACGCAGAGAGATGGGATACATATCTCCGTCCGAAGGGGTGGGGAAGGGAGAAAGGGCGACGCTGGGAAGGGCATCCAGCTACCGTCTACTACTAACAGAGGCAACTCCAAGGAGAAGCATGGAAAACCTCTACAGTTGAAGTTAAGGGGCTGTGGCAGCGGACGACCGACGCGAATGCCTTTCCTAATAGCACATCACCTGCAGCCCCTCCCCTGGAATCGTGACGATATGGGTTGGACCCTGGACGACTGGAAAACCGTGGCCTGCTCTGTTGAGTCCCGATTTCAGTTGGTAAGAGCTGGTGGTAGGATTAGTGTGTGGCGCAGACGCCACGAGTCCACGCACCTAAGTAGTCACCAAGGCACTATGCAAGATGGTGGTGGCTCCATAATGGTGTGGGCTGTGTTTACATTAATTGGGTCCTCTGGTCCAACTGACTCGACCATTGACTGGGTTATGTTCGGCTACTTTGAGACCATCTGCAGTCGTTCATGGAATTTTATGTGCCAAGCAACGATGTCATTTCACCGGGCCACAGCCGTTCGCGATTAGTTTGAAGAACCTTCTAGACAACTCCAGCGAATGATATGGCCACATACGAGGGCTGTTCAATAAAGAATGATCATAATTTTGACAAAATACCTTTACTCATCCCTATAATTTTGATGGTCCTTCTCAAAGTAGTCTCCCATGAATACGATGCACTTGTCCCAGCGCTTCTGCCACTCTTCAAATACATGCTGGAAACCATTTTTTGAGAGGTCCTTCAAAATCGTCTCCGCAGCCTCTACCACTGCTTCTATGATCGATAATGCTTCCCACAAAGACGGTTCTTCATGTTAGGGAAAAGACAAAAAGTCACATTGGGCTAAATCCGGACTATAGGGAGGGTGACGGATGCACTTCACGTTGATTTTTCCAAGATATTCAGCAACAACAATGGCAATATGCGGCCGCGCATTATCGTGGTGCAGATACAACATCCTGATGAACCACTGCATGAGTATCAAAGAATGAGATGACCTTAACTTTCCCAGCAGAAGCAACCACTTTTGCTTTTTTGGGGGGTTGGTGATGAACGAGATTTCCACACCTGAGCTTCAGGATCAAAATGATGTAGCCAAGTTTCATCAGCAGTGATTACATTTTAAAGAAACTCCTGATCTTCCTCTAACATCAACTTTAACTGCATGCAGGCCTGCACGCGAATGTCCTTTTGTTCAGGAATCAACAGTCTTGGAATCCATTGCGCAGAAACACGTGTCGTGCGTAATTTTCGTATCACCAACGTGTGGGTGGCACCCCATGAAATGTTCAGTATTTCAGACAGTTATCTTCAGGTAATTCGTCGATCCTCTCTCACACTGACAGCAGCAGTGTTGATGTTTTCTTCCGTAAGAGCAGTAACCGGACCACCGGATCCACCTTCCTTCGAAATTGATTGTCTCCCCTCTTTGAACATTTTAAACCACCTTTGAGCGGTGCTGTAGGGAAGAACAGACTCTCTATACGCCTCCTGTAACATTGTATAGGCCTCTGCTGAAAATTGTTGAGACTAAAGCAGAATTTCAAAGCCGCATATTGTTCCTCGCGTGTTACCTCCATTGCAGCGGTAGGCAATACTGAACATGTCGGACCTTGCCTGCCTCTCACAGGCGGGAACCACGAGTCATAACAATGAAACTACTACGCCGTGTTTGTTGCACATTAAGGTAAGTTTTAGGGCGAGAAATTATGACCATTCTTTATTGAAAAGCCCTCGCAGATATCCCGACATGAATCCCATCGAACATTTATGGGATATAATTGGATTGTCAGTTCATGCACAAAACCCTGCACCGGCAACACCTTCGCAATTACTGGTGGCTATCAACAAGTCAGTATAAATTTGAAAACTGAATAAATCACGGAATAATGTAGATAGAGAGGTACAAACTGACACACATGCTTGGAATGACATGGGGTTTTATTAGAACCAAAAAATGTCCGACAGATGGCGCTTCATCTGATCAGAATAGCAATAATTAGCATAACAAAGTAAGACAACGCAAAGATGATGTTCTTTACAGGAAATGCTCAATATGTCCATCATTCCTCAACAATAGCTGTAGTCGAGGAATAATGTTGTGAACAGCACTGTAAAGCATGTCCGGAGTTATGGTGAGGCATTGGTGTCGGATGTTGTCTTTCAGCATTCCTAGAGATGTCAGTCGATCACGATACACTTGCGACTTCAGGTGACCCCAAAGCCAATAATCGCACGGACTGAGGTCTGGGGACATGGGAGGCCAAGCATGACGGAAGTGGCGGCTGAGCAAACGATCACCACCAAACGACGCGCGCAAGAGATCTTTCACGCGTCTAGCAATATGGGGTGGAGCGCCATCCTGCATAAACATCGTACGTTCCAGCAAGTGTTTATCAGCCAAGCTGAGGATGATGCGATTCTGTAACATATCGGCGCACCTCTCACCCGTCACGGTAGCAGTTACAAAACCAGTATCACTCATTTCCTCGAAGAAAAAAGGCCCGATAACGGTAGATGTGGTAAATCCAACCCATACCGTGACATTCTCGTCGTGCAATGGAGCTTCCACAACAGACCTAGGATTTTCGGTAGCCCAAATTCTGCAGTTGTGGGCGTTGACAGACCCTCGGAGCGTGAAATGAGCTTCGTCGGTCCACAACACGTTACTCAACCAATCGTCATCTTCCGCCATCTTTTGAAACGCCCACACCGCAAATGCCCTCCGCTTCACTAAATCGCCAGGGAACAGTTCATGATACCGATGGATTTTGATTTTGTACGGATAGCATCGGAGGGTACGCCTAAGTGCCAACCACACAGTAGTGTATGGAATGCCGGTGCGACGTGCGACTGCACGAGCGCTGATTTCCCCGTGCATAGACGAACCCGCTACAGTCTCCATTTCTTCCTGAACTGTCTCAGCAGCATTACGCCTTGTGCTCGGTCGACCACTACGGGGTCTATCGTCTAAACAACCCGTGGCTTCGAACTTCGAAATCATTCTCGCCACAGCTGCATTTGTCAACGGACCTTTACCCGTTCGAATCCCCTTCCTATGGCGATAGGATCGTAACGCTGAACAAGCACATTCCCCATTCTGATAATACAGCTTCACTAAAAGCGCCTTTTCAGGTAACGTCAACATGCTACGACTGCTGGCGCATCTGATTCTCTCATTACAGCTCCTTTTATACACGATTGTCATGCGCAGTCACTGACGTTTTGCTGTCCAGCACCACCTGTCGGACATTTGTGAACTTTATTTTTTTTGTTCTAATAAAACCCCATGTCATTCCAAGCATGTGTGTCAATTTTTACCTCTCTATCTACATTATTCCGTGGTTTATTAAGTTTTCAAATTTATACTGACTTTTTGATCATCCGGTATATTAGGAATTATCCCATGACTTCCGTTACCTCAGTGAATAGATTAGGAGAAACAGCTTGGTCCCGCGCTGACAATATAGTAGCTGAAGGAACAAGAAATCGAACGGAGAAGGGTGCAGCTTATTCGCATTTTCAAGGATGGTCGCAGAAAAGTGTGCACAGATGTAGGCCATATGGGGAATGCCAACATGTTGTTGTATTGTAGAACAGTCGTGGAATTTTAGAAGATTCACATGAAGTTATTTCGTTGGCTTCGTCTGAGCGTAACTTTCGGGACGCAATTCGTAAACAGGGAAGTGTAACACGATACCGGTACAGACGTAGGCAGCGTTCTGGGCACACAGGAGACTGCCTGCTTCGGCCTCGGCGCCCCAGTGCGAGATATGCGCAGCCATTAACAGCAATTACAGCGCGTTGCCAGTCAGCTGGCACCCGTGACGCTGAGCCGGCCAGCGCTTTTAACTCTGCTGACGTCGCTCCAGTAATGACGACGCGGTTGCGCAACCCGCCTGCGCAACCACGCACGGCCGCGTTCCAGACCTCCGCCAAACGACACCCACCACCGCTCGCTGCCAGAGCACTGGGAGACCCCTCCGCAAAACAGGACAGCCTACCTAACGGCTTCCATCGCAACCAAAGTTCGCTCGCCAATACTTCGTATAATTACCGACGGAATTTAAAATGCTGCCCTAGAGTACTCATTAAGAGCTATTATCTTGTTAAAGCTTCAATATATTAAGTATTAAAGTTAGACACCTTATTACGTCTTGAGGCAGCTACACTCATCCAGTGTTTGAGAATGGGAGCACTTAATTCCAACAAACTGTGCACATAACTGCAAACCTTTTCGGAAGTTTCCCGTTGACATCTTACACCAAAGAATAATAGAAGGAAAAAAGTTCATCATTTAGAAGGAATCCCTTGACTGCGAGGTAGCAAAACGCCGATGATGTTTACATCACTCGACGATCTACATACTGTGTACCACGCAATCACAATATTGGCTGCTAATGGCAATAGGGTGCGCGATTGGAGGTATCCAATGGTGAGCACAGCATGAAACTACGGAGCGTAGTCTAAGAGCTTAGCCGACGAGTAACTCACAATAGTGCTACAGTGTTAGTGGTCTTGATACAAAGTACAGCAATGACGACGATAAAGCAAACATTGCATTATATCAACCACAGCATTTGCCCAAGCCGACATTTCGGCAGAAAGGAACCCAAAATATTTCGCAGAGTGAGGAAGAGGTGGCAAAGAAATATTAGCCTTTCTGCAAGATGAGTCAGTGGAACGTGTCTTGCGCGGACCATGTACAGTAGGACTACAATGATGACGATACGTTCTTAACAAGTGAAAGTGATACTGAAACAGTTGTCGAAAGTGATATTGGAGCAGTTGTCGAGCCATGTAGTTCATCATCCTTGTTAGACAGGGAGCAACCAATCCCGTATCCAGTGAAACATACTAAAGGACAATAGTTGTCCAAGGAGCGGGTACTGAACATAATTACGTATATGGAAGATCATCCGCAGCTTAGTAAAAAAACATTTTTGAAGAGATTTCGAATAACTCCGCAGCAATATGACCGTGCATGGCATAGGAATAACTACGAATATTTAAGGGAAGACAAGGCGCCCTTCTTACACAAACTGGTGTTTGCGCGTTTCAAGGATGCTCGATACAATTTACTGGATTTGCATGATTATAACCTAGTACGTTATGCACGTCAAATTGCGCGCGATATAGATTACAGTGAAATATTTATGTCACGGCAAGCAAGAGCGGGAAAATGGGCGTCAGAGAACTACAACTATGGCACGAGCACTGCTTTTGGCCAATAGCCAGTCAAAACAGCTTGCTTTTACTTGATTCCTATTCTGTGTATGGAAGTCATACTCCTTTAGAGCAAACTATGCCTCCTGGAAAGTGTGACACTGCAGTTCATACCACCTGGAATCAATGGACAAATTCAACCTCTGGATGTCTGTTCTTCCGTGCCTATAAAACATTATCGCACTTTGTGCAACTACGCTTTAAAGGATAGCCGTTTTCGTGATAAGCTCTACGACAGACTGTTTCGCCTTCGGTCGCATGCCATCACATTCCATTGTTCCTCATAACCCCGTTACACCAATATTATTCTGTATGCGTTCTTTAAGAGTGGATACCTAACTGAACGTCCTGCACGGTTTTTAACTGGCAAGGAGTTCGCATTCGATCTTGAAAGTGCAAAGCTTTCTGATACTGTGGTCACCATTTTTCAATAGGTGTTCATGGTGCAAATTAATGGTTTGTTATGAACATTTCTTAAATGTTGGCGAAGTCTTTTTTGTGATGTGTGATATGTACATCTCGTAGAAGGCTGTCCTCTGCACCTCTCGGCCAATCATTTCTGTCGCCCTCGTGATGCATATGGTGAGCATTAGATGTTAATATTCTTCCTGTCTTAATTGCCAACCAACAATTTCAAATGAGCTTTACTAAAGCCTGAATTTGCGACCTCGCATTCAAGGGGTTCCTTGTGAGAACATTTAAGCTGTCGATGTAGTTGAACTTGAGCATTAGACGTCACGTTTTAATTTATTATTTCCTTGATACTCACTCTATTCGTAACACATTTTGCAGGCAGTATCCACATACGTCCCTGAATGACACACAGTTCGGGACGTACGACGTTTTGTACTTTGAAGTCCCTTCTCTTTGAGGAGGTGGGTGGGGGGCGTTTACTGCAGTAAGACGGAAAAAAAAAACAAGTCGCCAAAGAAACTTAAACGTTTTCAATAGCTTTTGAGTACAAAACGTTTCTGGCATTTTTAACAACCACCGGTAGCAGTGTACGTGGCGTATATACTGTGATGTGCTAGTTCGATCCTCATTAGCGGCGACTTAAATTTTTATATAAATTCTTTCTTTACTGGAAAATGGAGAAGTTTCATTACCAAACATAGAATCATAAATCACCAACCAGAGGTCGTTCGACTGATGCTCTACCCATTCTGGAATCGCATTCGGGAGGACGACGGTTCAATCCCGTATCCGGCCATCCTGATTTAGGTTTTCCGTGATTTCCCTAAATCCTATCACGCAAATGCCGGGATGGTCCCTTTGAAAGGGCACGACCGATTTCCTTCCCCGTCCTTCCCTAACCCGAGCTTGCGCTCAGTTTCTAATGACCTCGTTGTCGACGGGACGTTGAACACTAATCTCCTCCTCCTCCTAACCGTTCTCCACATATCTAAGCCACTGAAAACACACGGTCAGGCCTTTCGGAGATACTGGCACCCCAACAATTGCCAGCCACTACAATTGATGAGCTCTGGCATAGTGTTGAAGCAGAACGTAATGAGGAACCCGTATCTTGCATACTAGCTCAGTTCCGCCCGATGCCCAACCTGCTTAGCCCTGTTATGTCTGCCAGAGGTGGAAACCGTATGCAAAATTTCGC
Organism: Schistocerca nitens; assembly: GCF_023898315.1. Classification (NCBI taxonomy): domain Eukaryota; kingdom Metazoa; phylum Arthropoda; class Insecta; order Orthoptera; family Acrididae; genus Schistocerca; species Schistocerca nitens. Next base: position 143,409,184 of record NC_064623.1, on the reverse strand, counting down.
ACCTTGTACAACTCGAAACATCCTTCAAATTTGTAACATTTTTTCTACTGTACTTTATAAGAACAATAAGCAAAATTTTCCTTATTTGCTACCCCACCTGCTGTAATGGCTAGAACTGTACAACGACTGCTGCTGAGCTTTTTGCTTTCCATTTTCCTCTCGTCCTTAATGCGCATGTCTTTTGGGCTAGTGCATGTCCGAGTTCAATAAGTCGCACATGGGCCAGGAAACACGACTGCCGACTACGCCGGTAAGTCGATATGAAGGCGCTATCGACCGGCACGGGCAACCGGCGAAGTGGCGCGCTGCGACGCGGCGCCGCACTAACAAGGCCGTATCGCAGCCGCACGCACACGAATACGCGAACACACCTCTCTGCGGCCAAGGGCGGCCCGCATGCCACGGCGTTTCGCAGTTATCGACCCGCAACTGGCGACTATTTATAACTGTGACACGTCACAGCCGCGTTGTAAATCGCCTGAAAAGCCCTCTTGTCCTCTTCCGCTTTTAAGCGTGGGGTCAATGACCAGTCTGTACAAAAGACACAGCCCGTGCAGCAAGGAAGCGACGCAACTTCCTCCGTGCAGCTACGCGCTCCAGCTGGCTACACAGGCAATATCCACTGCGCAGCTGAACACACTACCTAGCTGCTCACACACTTTTGAGCTGGTGCCAGATTCTTGTCAAGAAGTCTGATCATGTTAGGATGTTGGCAGACGACACAGTTCTGTACAGGGACTCACAGTCGCGACCAGAAGTCGCGCATTTTTAACGTGCGTTTTCACCACCCCAAACTTGTTAATGAACGTCCTAGCATACGGAAAAGATGTGAATCTCCATCTGCATCTACAGGATGATCAAAAAGTCAGTATAAATTTGAAAACTGAATAAATCACGGAATAATGTAGATAAAGAAGTACAAATTGGCACACATGCTTGGAATGACATGGGGTTTTATTAGAACAAAAAAAAAAAAAAAAAAATACAGAAGTTCAAAAAATGTCCGACAGATGGCGCTTCATCTGATCAGAATAGCAATAATTAGCGTAACAAAGTAAGACAAAGCAAAGATGATGTTCTTTACAGGAAATGCTCAATATGTCCACCATCATTCCTCAACAATAGCTGTAGTCGAGGAATAATGTTGTGAACAGCACTGTAAAGCATGCCCGGAGTTATGGTGACGCATTGGCGTCGGATGTTGTCTTTCAGCATCCCTAGAGATGTCGGTCGATCACGATACACTAGCGAATTCAGGTAACCCCAAAGCCAAAAATCGCACGGACTGAGGTCTGGGGACCTGGGAGGCCAAGCATGACGAAAGTGGCGGCTCAGCACACGATCATCACCAAACGATGCGCGCAAGATATCTTTCACGCAGCTAGCAATATGGGGTTGTTCTAATAAAACCCCATGTCATTCCAAGCATGTGTGTCAATTTTTACCTCTCTATCTACATTATTCCGTGGTTTATTAAGTTTTCAAATTCATACTGACTTTTTGATCACCCAGTACATGACATTCCGCGAGCCACCTAATGGTATGTGTCAGAGGGTACTTTTGTACCACTAACTGAGCCCTTCAATCCGTTCCACCGGCGAATAGAGCTTGGGAAGAATTATTGTCGGTAAGCCTCTGTATTGGCTCTAATTTTTCAAATTTTCTCCTCGTGGTCATTACGTGAGACATGAGAAAGTAATGTGTCGTCCAACTTTTCCCGGAAAATGTCCTCTTAAAATTTCAATAGTATATATCTCCGTGATTCACAACGCCTCTCTCTTAACATCTGTCAGTGATTTTGTTGAGCATCTTCGTGACTCTCTCGCGGTGGCTAAACGATCCCCTGACGAAATGCGCCGCTCTTTGTTTGATCTTCTCTATATTTCCCATCACTCCTCTATCTTTTGTACCAGTCCTAACTGGTAGGGATCCCAGGTAGATGAACAAAACTCAAGAACAAGCGCCTTATAAGCCACTTCCTTCGTGGATGAGTTACATTCCCTTAAGACACTTCTTATGAATCTGAACCTGGAATCTGTTTTTCCCACTTTTTGTTCTATGTGTCAATCCACTTAAGGTCACTCCGGCTACTTACTCCTAGGTATTTTACGGTAGATACTGCTTCCAGCGGTTTGTCATCAACAGTGTAACTGTACAGCAGTTTATTTCTTTTCCTATGTATACGCAATATGTTAGATTTATTTACGTTCAGGATCAATGAATGGCTCAAACACTAAGTAACAGAATCTGGTACGTTGACGTGGACGGCCAGTGCTCATCAGAAACGACAGTATCGTCATGAGTGCCCCAAGGTGTCATCTATACAGCGTGGCTCAAACCTTTTCGGTCAAGTTGAAACACGTGATAGTCGTCCACAACAGATTATACAGGGTGTTTCAAAATGAATACACTGGTTTTAAGGCTTCGTAGCACATATTACATTCACCTTACAATTATAAATAATACACCAAATGAAAGAGAAACGTAAACGGTTTTTCTTACAACTATTCAGTGTAAACACCGATCACACATCCAGTCGATAGGCGAACTGTTCCGAAACCTTTATCAATATTTCAGGAGTAACTGTTGCAATAACACTGTTTCTAAAGTCTGATCCATCATCAGCTGGATCGGAAGCACATACACACGATCGCGTCAGATAGTGTGTGAACGTGGAGGTCATGCATAAAATGCTGTCTCAACCGACCCCTTGCGCCCAATCCACCGGTCGGATACAATGTCGTTTAACCAGTCGCGTACTAAGTTATGCCAGTGACGCGGCGAACTATCTTGCTCATAAATAAACATGTGTTGTGCACCTTCTTCCCATTGAGGCACAGGCCATAGCTGTAGCCATATCTGTAGCACATCAAGATTAGAAACATCAGTTACAGTTGATTGAGCCAAAAAGAAAGACCCATAAACTTTCCGCGGGGAAATTTCTTGGCGCTAAGCGTGAAAGACTCGCTCATAGTTGCATCCCCGTTTGAATGGTCCACGTTACCCAGTGTTCCTGCGAGGCGTGCTGCCACAGTTCTTTGAGATTGTACCCCCTGTCGTTGAAAGGACGTGGTTTCAACATGATTGTGCACCAGCACACTTCGATGTCCACGTCCGGGGGCAGCTGAACAACACGTACCCTAATACTTGGATTTGAAGTACAGGTCCTGTCCCAGGACCAGCGCTATCGCCACGTCTCACAGCTTTGGACTTTTCCCTCTGGGGTTACGTCGAGACACTGGCGCACGAAACTGACGGAGGCTTGCTTGCTAGTATCCAAGACGCCTGTCTCCCGGTACAACAGACACCAGGGATCTTTGTGAGAGTGGGGCTTGCATGCATTGAGACTGGCTGTCGTCACTTGGAACAATCACTACGAGCTACGAAGTTATGCAGTGTATGTCCGTAACACAGTAAATATACATTTTCTACCACTGGTTCCCTATATCAATATAATCGGTTGTGGACCCACTATCACCTGTTTTATCTTGACCCAATAGGCTTGAGACACTGTATACGACGGGGAGTAAATGAAAACCTTAAAAATGTAATTAAAAATCGACGTGTGTCGTCACTGTTCTGCAATATGCCAGTACTGTTACCAATGACGTAAGAAATTTCGTACAGGCGGTAGCGTACTACAAAAAAGAGGAACGTGGTTTCAATACTAGTTCAAAATGGCTGCCCTGCTTGCGACGTGCACCAAGAAATAATAGTGTTTTGACATATGTTTTCCGTGCACTGAAGGCACAAAACCTATTGGAATCCATTGAGCCGGCCGGGGTGGCCGAGCGGTTTAGGCGCTACAGTCTGGAACCGCGCGACCGCTACGGTCGCAGGTTCGAATCCTGCCTCGGGCATGGGTGTGTGTGATGTCCCTTAGGTTAGTTAGGTTTAAGTAGTTCTAAGTTCTAGGGGACTGATGACCTCAGATGTTAAGCCCCATAGTGCTCAGAGCCATTTGAACCATTTTAAATCCATTGATGAATGAAGGTCCAGTACGGTGATGCATATCTATCACTGCATTAAGTGTAAGAGTGGCATAGGAAGTTCAGAAGTGGCTTGACTTATGCGACACGCTCAACGCCTGGCTCAGTCGCACAGCGTTTTAACACCAAAGTTCACTGCAGCAGTTGAAGCCACTGTGATGTAGAACAGCAGGTGATGGCGGACGAAATAGCCGCAAATATGAACATCAGTCATGCCTCAGGACATCATATTTATCAGGTGCTTAAGTTTCGCCAAGTGTCTGCAAGACGGGTGCCATGGCAGCTCACTACAGAACTCAAAGAACGATAATAGCCACGTCCACCACACTCACCAGACCTCGCATCGAATGATTATTTTATCTGTGGACCACTCAAAGAGGCGATGGGAGGAGAGAAGTTTAGTTTCAATGAAGAGGTGCAGTAAGTAATGCACGAGTGGCTCCGCACACCAGCAATTTTTTTAAAGAGAAATCCGAGCTGCAGGAGGCGTGCTGAACTACAGGAAGACTGTGGCGACAAATACTACACTTATGTTTCACTTTGTTAAATAAAGAACACTAAAAAATGTTTAAGTTTTTCATTAGATTCGCCCTCTTACATTAACGATCTGCCAGGGTAAGCAGCGATCTGCAACTTCCGCTGCTTCTGCTGCTGCTGCTACTGCTGATGATGATGATGTGTACAGGTAAGTATCGTCGTTGAATAACTAAGCGGACACAGGATGACAATTGTTTTTGGTGTGTTGAATGGCAGTTAGCTATAAATGTGCAAAAATGCAAATTGCTGAGATTAGTAGGGAAAAAAATCCTGTATTAGTGGTGTGCTGCTTGACACAATCATGTTGATTAATACTGAGGCGTAACGTTGCACAGTAATATGAAATGGGATGAGCACGTACGATCAGTAGCTGCACTGGCGAACGATCTACTTCGGTTTACTGGGAGAATTCCAAGAAAATGTTGCTGATCTTCAAAGGAGACAGCGAAGAGAAGACTTGAGCGACCTATTCTTGCGCACTGTTTGAGATACCACCGGATCGGATGAAACTAAGTTACAAGGCGTGCTGTTGGTTTTGTTGCGGGTAAGATCGATTAACACCCATGTGTTACGACCTTGCTCGGTGAACTTGGAGGGAAGATGATCATCGTTTCGCGAAAAGCTATTGATAAAGTTCTGAGAAGTGGCATCAGCGACAGACTTAAGGACGATCCTACCGTCTCGAACGTGTGTAAGGGCCGCAACGACGAGAAATCTCAGCTCGTACGGAAGCTTATAAGAGTGGTTTGATAAGTCTGGTAAGTATCTTTGAAAGAATGAAACATTTTTGTTGCGCCTTCATGGTTGGTAAGTTTGATTATTCCGAGGACCGTATACGTAAGTTTCAGCAAGTAACAGTGTACAGCTCATTCTTGACAGGCATCTGAACCGGTTAGTGTGTCCACTGCGACTGAAAATGGAGAAACAGTTTCGTGCTATTATTAAATATTTTCATTTCAAGGGTTGGGCTGCCACACCGATCAAAACAGAGCTGGATGAAGTCCCCATGGACTCTGCACCATAACAGAAGACCATTTACTTTTCGATTAATGAATTTAAACGTAGTCTGACAAGCAACGAAGAGGACGCGCGCTTCGGGCATCCAGTTGAGGTGACCACGTAGGAAACCATTGTCAAAATACGTGATATGGTAATGCAAGAAGGCCGGATAAAAATTCGTGAGATTGCAAAGATTGCAGGCGTCTCAACTGAGCGAGAGCATAATATCCTGTACAGAGAAATGGCTACGGAGAAGCTGTGTGCGATGTGGGTGCCGCGATTGCTCACAGTCGACCAAAAGCACATCCGTCAGACCATTTCAACACATTGTCTGGCGATTTTTAATTGCAATCAGCAAGACTTTTTGCACTAGTTTGTGACTGTTGGTGAAACCAGGATCTATCATTACACAATAGAGTCAAAAACAGTCAAAACCAATGGACAAAGGCTGGTGATAGTGCAACGAAGAATGCAAAGAACATTTGGTCAGCTGGTAAGGTGATTGCCACTGTTTTTTGCGATTCCCAAGGAATAATCCTCATAGATTACTTAAGAAAAAGGCAGAACCATAACTGGACGCCATTATGCTTCATTGTTGGATCCTTTGAAACTTCCATTAACTGAAAAAATAGCAAGGCAGGCGCGCAAATTAGTAGTCTTTCACCAGATAGTTCACCATCCCGCACATCAGCAATAACAGCGAAAGTGCATTAACTGGACTTTGAACTGGTCCCTCATCCATCCTGTTCAGTTTAACCCCAAGTAACTTCCTCCTGTTCCCTAACTTGAAGCTCTGGCCTGCTGGAAAGAAATTTTCATCGAATGAAGAAGTGATAGTTGAAGCAACGAGTATTTAGCAGAGTATGAAATAACCTATTTTTTCGATGGGATGAAAGAGCTGAAGGATCACCTCAAAGACTAAGTAGAGATGGTCAGTTTATTACGAAACACTTTTTCTGCTTTTTTTTATCAGACTTATCAAACCACACTCGAATAGTCGTTTTTCCCTCGTTCAATTTGTGAGTGGAGCAGGCAAGCGAATGACGAGCAGTGGCACAAGGTACCCACTGCCAAAAACAGTACGGGTACTTGGGTAGCATAGATGTTGATGGGAACTATTATCGAAACCCGCGAAAGATAAGTCAGGTGAACGAATTTCCCGGCTCCGGTTCTTGGTTAATACCTTTAAATGAATACCTCTAAATGAATACGTGTTTCCTTTGTGCATGTCGAAAATATAATTTCAATCGTGCTCTGTGTAACGTTCTTCGGCGCCTCAGAGGTCGCATTTTACGGCGACGGCAGGGAGACGAAGAACGGCCCCGCCGGTGAGGAGAACGACATCCGCCGGGCGGCTCTTCCGCGCGCCCCTCTAAATTTCCCTTTCCTTCCGCGAGGACAGGAAATTTACGAGCGAACCGACGGAGCGGCGATGTGAATTTTTCAGCGAACGCCGGGCACCGCAGGTAGCGAGCAGCAAGTTGTTTTATGGGGCGCACCGCTGATGCGTTGTCCTCACACCATACCGCGCCCTCCTGCAAAGTGCTGCGGCTAATGAGGATGGAGAGTGCGGCAAGGAGCCCGCTAGTGTCGCCCAGGGACCGGTATCCGGGCCGCTTCCGAGTTCACTGCGCCAAGCGTTAGACCCGTCAAAAAGGCGAGCGCTATTTGACCACATAAAATGTACGTGCATTTATTAGGGCGAGCTTTCAGTTTCAGTTAAAGACGGTGAAGGTCTTGGAAAACCAGCTGAACGAGTTTGACAGTGTCTTCTGAAAGAGGTTCATCAAGAGAAGTCTAACAAGGGTAATGGAATGACGTCGAATTAAATGTGGTGGTGGTGGTGCGAGAACTGGATTAGGGAATAAGACTCAATGTAGTGGAAAACATTTGCTATTTGGTAAGCAAGGTAACTCACCATAGATTTTATACATCGACTGAACACTTTGCGTCTCGAACCAGCTGACTTTCAGTGAGTTTCGATGTTGTCTCTTTGTTCACACGAGTACCTTTGGTGGACTCATTACAACTTACAGGAACTAAGCTGGAGGAGGGCATCTAACATCTATTCAGATATGTGCTTACCTCGACGTTCTTTTTATTGAACGAACAATATTTTGAGCAGACTGACCTTTGTCTCCCATAGTAGCTAAACTTTTTATGGAACACTTCGAGGACAAAGCACTTCAGTCAGCGGTGTTTAAACCTAAATGTTTCTGGATGTATGTGGACGACACTTTTGTAGTTTGGACACACGGAGCAGCAACGCTTCCTGCATTTCTGGAACACCTTAACTCTGTCCATCTCAGTATTTGCTTCACCGTGGAAGTGGAGAAAAATGGAAACCTCCCGTTTTTTGATGGCTTGGTCCGGAGAAAGAAAGAGGTTTCCTTGGGTGACAGTGTGTTTCGCAAACCAACTCACACTGACCTATATCTAAGAGCTGCCATCACCCTCCTCAACGCAGTGGCGTGTTGCGGACTCTCGTTCATAAGGCTAAAATTATCGCTGATGCAGGGAGCTTATCGGCAGAACTTAACCATCTTCGCTCTGTGTTTATGCAAAACGGGTATTCTGATAAACAGATCCGTAGTGCATTTAGACCTGCACGTACTAAACCTCAAGACCAGCCAGAAGAAACAGAGAACTGCACACGGATGGTTTTTCTACCGTGTGTAGGTGGCGTATCCTTTGGTAAGATTTGCAGATTGTTCATAAAGTATCAAATAAAATGTGTCTTCCGCCCTCCAGCGCGAGTGCAAACTATGCTAGGTTCTGCTAGTGCAAACTATGCTAGGTAGACTACCTACGTCTAAGGAGACCAGGGATGGACAAAGATCCTTTCGTCTGCTTCCACGTACTGGGACTATCATTAAAGAAGCATTCGAATTTCGTAAACGTAACGACCTGATCAATAGAGACACGTGATTTCAACTGAGCAAGGCATGGGGACCAGCAGTGGCGGCACTAACGCACCGTCGGCCACAGCCTACGAATCAACTCAGACGGAGAATCAGACTCCGCACACTTAAACTGGGCGCCAACACACTGCCGGCGCGCACGCTGGTCGCTATTTGCAGCCGCGCATTTCCCGCGTCGCGAATGAGAAGCCCGTGACACGTTTGTACGGCAGGGGCACTGGGTGTCGCCGTGCTCTATGATTCGTCTACAATGACGTTACAGCCTTAGCCCTTGGCGCCTGCGATTTTCTAGCGAGTCAACGTGTATATTGGCGAGCCGTTGCAGTAACACGTCAGTAAACACCTGAAGATGACGAGCAGCTGTCTCGTCGAAATATTGTGAGCTTTCACAACGCTGTCCGACGCGACGCCCGTGAACCAAAGATGCAGTAATTCACCACAGTTGAAGTAACGAGTACATATAATTTAAAGTTACCTTGAGAAGTTCCTAGGGGTGGGATAGACTTTCTGTAACCACTTATACGGTGCTGTAGGTTAGGATCCCAGATATCCCACCCTGCAGCCATGCAGCCCGGTGGGGCCGCGCTTACGAAACCGAGATGGAAAAACTTCGTAATTTTGAGTGGTGCTTTAGGGCCTCAAAATTTGGCAGTAGTATGTAAAGTGGGACTGTTGTGAAGTGGTTAGCACACGAGCCTACGTGCGAAAGTTTGTACAAATGCACCTTTTTAGGATTGTAATCGTCATAGTAACATTTAAAATACAAATTCCTGTTGCACTATGGACAAAATACCACAGATGAAGATTTAAACGAAACAAGGGATTATTAATAAATACGTAAAATAAGGGATAGAAACACTGAGTGCAATAACATGGACGAAAATATAAGCTTGTCGTATGAAAGAAAATCGAAATCAATACGAACAATTAAAATCACATGCTCAAACATTCCAAATAACAGGAAGAAAATGTAAAATTTAATAAGACAATTAAAATGTGAAAAAGCGTTGCGAATTAAAAAAATACATTGAAATCAATTAACTGAATAAATGACATGACCAAAGTCATTTTGACAACTACTGAAAAAAATTCCAGCACCTCTCGAGATATGAACCCAAAACTTCCAGCACATAGGGCTCATATGCCAACCGCTACGCTGCAGAACACATCACACGAAATCACGAAATATTTTTCGTCGATTACTTGCAAACGGGGGCCCCACCACGGCGGATGGCTGCAGGGTGCTACCTTAAACCTACAGTACCGTACAGATGGTTTCGAGAATGCGCTCCTCACAATGAATCCCTCAGCTTTGGCGTGAGCACCGAAGCCCACCAAGAGTATCATGTACTTTGCGCTCCCTGAGCACTCTTGGCAGTAATATACAGTCTTCCTCCTCTTCCCTACCTTCCATGTTCTTTCGGAGTGCCAAAATTAACAGGTTGCTAGATCGATCACTGCACTGCGTGTTTTCACTTTGCTGCTGCCGTGCCGCACTGCACCGCGCCCATAATAGCAAAACGTTCCTCGCAGCGCGCTGCAGCTCGCGTCGCACCAGTGAACCACACAATACTGCTCTCGTCCAGAGGAAACTAAAAATAAATTCAAACCTTTCTGAAACTTTATCTCACTTTGACCCCCATTACACAAAAAATGTGAAGGGAAAAATGATGTCGCCTACTATATTCTGGATGTAGATTTGATACAAACTCAGTGTCACAGTGACATTTTAATGTATTACTTCACTGAAACTTCCTGGCAGATTAAAACTGTGTGCCGGACCGAGACTAACTCGGGACCTTTGCCTTTCGCGGGCAAGTGCTTCTGTGGAGAGCTTCTGTGATGTTTGGAAGGTAGGAGACGTGGTACTGGCGGAATTAAAGCTGTGAGGACGGGGCGTGAGTCGTGCTTGGTTAGCTCAGTTGGTAGAGCACTTGCCCGCGAAAGGCAAAGGTCCCGAGTTCGAGTCTCGGTCCGGCACACAGTTTCAATCTGCCAGGAAGTTTCGTATCAGCGCACACTCCGCTGTAGAGTGAAAATTTCATTTTATTACTTCACTGTTACTCACTATTGGCCAGAAGTTTTGCACTCGTCATCGACATGTACTACTGAAGCCAACTATAAAATAATGTTGTTGTACGACACACAGTTTAGGAGATATGGTGTGACAAATACTGAGTAGCGCGAAAGACCAACTGTTCTTAAATAGTTCCCTATTTCAATAGCACAAAATATTTTTGAATTAAGAAGGTGTCAGAACACAGTTCCAGCATCACTATTCTGCACAGCTGTTAAACTATAAGAAACATTGTTTTCATTTTTTTTTTTACTTTCGGACGCACACCACCACGCCCTGCGGCCCGCATCTAACATCGAAAGACGCGCAGGACTGTGATAAATTTGCGCTTGTACGACAACGTAGTTTTACGGGCAGAGGCGGGAGCCTTCTTGCGTTTGGTAACTAGCGGCGCCACTGATCTGCTACTATGTGCCGTGGCCGGCAACTGCTCACCCCGCTTGTAGCTGCCGAAGACCGACACGGGGTGTTGCGGTACGTGGAGCCTATTAGCCGCGGAGCACTGGAGGCGCCGCTTCTCTCCCGATGGACCGCGGGCGCATACGATCCGTCACTCAGGCACGTGCCCTAAGGCCCCACAGTTCACTAACATACTGCGACAATACAGTCAACATGTGGTTTGTTGCTGTGCGTTACAACGTTGTTACATTTGTAAGAAGTAAATACACTCAGTCGCAAAAGTATTCGGACAGCGCGTAACGGCGCATAATTTTGCGGTTTGATGCATGAACAAATGCAGAAATTTCACTTTGTAATGTATTTGGGACTCTGGGTACGATGCCGCAACGTGAAACACGCGTCAAATACGAAGAATTGTTGCTGGACATGTGTCGGTTACATAATATTTTCTGAAACGGCATGGGAAGGTGCAACAGAAGTATTCGGACAAAGGCGGACAACGTGAGAGAATAGTTCATTCCGAGACGCACAGAAGGTGAAGCGACTGCAGTGGGTCCGACATTTCCGCGAGACGATAGCGATGATTAGTAAACACGTATCGCGAGCCTGTGCAGGTCGACGATGGGACGCAAAGGGAAATGTTAGTTCGAGCAAAGGCAACTTGTCGTTTATCATCACGCGAAGGGGAAAACCTGCAGGGAAATTGCCGCAATAGTGAACATGAAGAAATGTACAGTTCACGACATTATTAAACGGTTCGAGAAAGAAGACAGATTGGAATTCCATTGCAGTACAGGACTGCCACGGACATTTTCACAGATAGATGAACGTGTGATTGTGCGAAAGGTACAACAGAATCCGAAAATATCTGCCACACGAATTGCAAGTGAGGTGGATTGAGACCTTGGTATAAAAGTTCATCCCGAAACCGTGCGGAGAGTACTACGACGATCGCAGTACCATGGTCGAGTGGCACGGCGAAAGCCATTCATAAATGCAGTGAACCAGAAGAAACGTATGCAGTTTGCGACGGAATACGCCGAATACGATCAGGCTTGGTGGAATCGGGTGATATTTTGCGACGAATGTAAATTTACATTATGGCAAAGCGACGGAAAGGCAAACGTGTGGCGAAAGACCAATGAAGAGCTGAATCCCAGGAATCTCAAACCAACAGTAAAGTTTGGAGGTGGAAGCATCATGGTGTGGGGATACATGTCCGGCAATGGTGTGGGTGATTTAGTGTTCATTGATGATACGATGAAAAGGAAGCGTATTTAAATATACTGCGAGGACATTTGAAGCAGAGTGCACGACATCTAGGTATTGCGAACAACTTTCATTTTTATCAGGATAATGATCCCAAGCATACCGCGCATATTGTACAAATGTGGTTGCTCTTCAATTGCCGGAAAGTATTGCACCCCCCTCCCCAACACCAGACCTTAACCCAATCGAACATTTGTGGAATAAATTGAAACGGACCCTCCGCGCGGACAACATCTGTACGAAGGAGACCTTGAAAGAGAAACTGCGCCAAGAATGGGCAAATATAGGTCCACATTTCACGAAAAAAACTCGTGGAAAGTATGCCTAGTAGATTGGAGGAGGTATTGAAAATGAAAGGTGGACCCACAAGGTACTGACATTTTCGTCGTACAACTTATGATCATTTATTGGACAGTGTCTGAATACTTTTGTAGCAGCAGGGTGTGCAGGATGTTTCATTTTTGTTGTTAATTTTTCTGTTATTTATGTTTTGGAAACGAAATAATACAATAATTCTTTTGTAATTAATGTTGTTACGCATATTGCTAATAAATATGTTTGGGTTTCATAGTGTTTCTCGAGTACTCGTTGTGACACTGTCCATGACAGGATTCCAGAAGCATGTGGCATCAGATGTCTACACACAGGTCAACCAATTTCCGCAAATTACGGGTTGGTGGTTTATAGGCCCATAGCTGGCGTCCGATGTCTTCCAATGGGTACAGATGAGGCACATTTGCTGGTCAAGACATCTGTGTGTGTTTACTATAATGCCCCTCAAACGACTGCAGCACGATTCTGACTTTGCAACAAAAACAGTTTTCTTGCTAGATGTAATTGTCGGGGGGGGGGGACCTCACGCATGAAACGATCCAGGTGGTCCACAATAATGTTCACGTAATTCACTGCTGTCATGATGCCTTCGATTACCACCACAGATTCCATGGAAGCCCAACTCAATGCACCCCATTGCAGAATTCTGCCCTCACTGGCCTGCGTCCGTGGTGCGTGCTTGTTTGTTTGTTTGTTTGTTTGGTTGGTTGGTTGGTTTGTTTGGAGTGAAAGGGTCTGAATTAAGGTGGTCTTGAGGCCAGAAGGGGTCGACAAACGAAAGTGCCGAAGGGCAAATTCTGGAAAGCCTAAGTGTAACTAATGCAATAAAAATACAGAAAAATGCCCTGATAAAAGTCAGCACAAACCAGTCGTTAAAAGATCAGTGAAAACAAGGTATGAAAAACGGGAAATGAAAAAGAATAAAGATAATAAAAAGGTGGCCACGCTGTGCCACCGAGCAAGGGCCGCCAAAGGACCCTTGGAGAGAGGGGGGGGGGGGGGTCGGATGGGGGGAGCAGGAGAAGGGTGCCCCACCAACCCCTCGGGTGGTCACTGAGGCCAAAAAGTGCTAATAGTGAACAGAAACCACATTCGCGGGCAAAACGTAACATCAGGTCAGCCGAGTTAACGTCGTCTGGTTGCCACCTCAACGCAGCCACATTGGGGCAGTCCACGAGTAAGTGGGCCACCATCAGGCGGGCTGCGAATCAGCAGCGAGGAGGATCCTTTTTAACAAATTGCTCCTCAGCAGCTACATATTTGTATCAATGATTATGGACTAGTCTAGCTCCCCAAAAATTATGTTAACTTTTCATGGCGTGTTTCGGGATACCATGACCAGAAAAAAAAATTACAGATGGTCAGACGTGCTTTATTATTTGTACCAATCGGGGGCAGTAATACTGTGTCGAACTGAGCGACATAAGGTGACTGTTTTGTTCGCATTGTGCTTTGATATTACAATACTTATTGATCTAACGATCGGGTAGGTCATGAGAAGTTCGAAATAATGAGAAATTCTTAGCGACCAAGAAAGGTGTGTAATCATTAGTACCCACACTGTTGGACATCCTCTCGAAGACTTCTCGTCGAAGTTGGCGAGGTAAGCATCATATCATATTCTAACAAATTGCCCCATATATCACCTGTGGCTGTGTTAATCACCGTTAGCTGCCGCGTCCCGCGTAAGGACGGCTTAAAGCTCGACTGCAGTAAGCCGGTTCTAGTGGATGTGGGATACAGTAGTTACTGAGAGACGAAGTGGCTTGCACAGGACAGACCGGCATGGAAAGGTGCATCAAACTAGTCTTCGGACTGACGAAGTAGACAATACGGCAGATGGATTCTAGCCTACGCTTTGAACAGTTGCGACTCAATCATCAGAAATGTGGCGAAAATTGGAATGTGAGGCAGCAGTTTCGATAGAAATACCGGCTGCGCACTTAAATTTGAGTGCAATTTTTGCGACATCTTGTTCTTCGAACTTACTCATACACTTTTTAGGGGGGTGAGGCTGCACTGTAGGTAGCAGTGAGAACACACTTTCCTACCAGAGCCCTGGCAGGCGTTCGATAGTAGGAGTCTCCGAACGTGGCACGACCGTCGCTGGAATCGATGTGCAGCCCGCGGCGTGACGTCAGCCCGGACGACGGGTGGGCAGACAGCGCGTCCCGCACCAAATTATTAACTGGCCGTTCTTGTCGGCACTGCCCGATGACCCCATCAGCTGTTCGACGCGCTCAGCACAGCAACGCCGTCCCTCTGCTGCGCCGAACCCGCGGAACGACGTAGTCGCCTTTCGTGTTGCGCCTCCTTCCCGCAAGGCGATGAAAGCTACCATAAACCGAACAAAACGAGCCTCCAAAATAGTTTCACTTGGTCGCAACAATTCTTTTAGATTCGATCGAAATTTATATTTATTGACGTTTATCGCATTTGTCAGACAAGTGTCTATACGAGGCGCTGCAGCCGTCAGTTGATTGATTGGATGGTATACATCGTAACAAGAGATTTACAGTGGAGGTGGAGAAGGACGAAGTTAAATTAGATTTGTTCGTTGAACGTAAATCAGATGGACGAGTCGGCTATTCTGTGTGCAGAAAACAGGACGCATACAGATCTGAATCTCAACGGGCGTAGCTTTCACCAACCAGCTCAGAAGTGAGTTATGCTCGACTTCGGGTACGCAGAACGGGGAATATTTCGCTGAAGGACCACATCGGATGTGAGATTGATCATCCGACGACGGTGATCAAAAGCTCCAGGTATTCTGTCCGTCAAATTAGATCAACGCTGTTGAGGAAACCGAGACGCGAACCGTTAAACAAGCCCAGAGGACCATGACACAGCGCAGATTCCATTCCGCGGTGCAGTTACTAGCAAGACAGAGGCGCCTAAAACGTCAAGGAATCAGAGCGGTCTTCCAGGCGCCCAGAAAAATTAAATGCTGCGATCAGTGCCGGAATATATAACATTTCACGCGCGTGTTCAAATGGCTCTAAGCACTATGGGACTTAACATTTGAGCCGGCCAGGCGTTATTCAAACGCTTTCTGGGTGAAAACACTGTGTGATACGAAAATCAATTCTGCTTGCTGGCAAAATAGGTGTGAAGCCTACTGAAATGGCAAACTTTTGGTGATGTCAGGAAACAGCGATGATGAAGTTATTTGGAAACGCTGAAAAAACTATGATCAAGGATTAAAACTTCCTACTAAAGAAGGGCAGGTTGGAGACCTATTTCAAGCCACGTCACAAGAAATGTCAAGCTTTAAAGCCCATCCAAGTTTCAAACGAACACAGTCTGCTGCAGTGTTCGAGAATGATAAACTAGAAACCAGGGATATCCGCATTTTTCAGATCGATTTTGCCATGCCTTTCTCGTGTGAATACCAGAATTACCAGAATGAAATTATGTGACTGCACTTTGGTCTAGAGTAAATGTTCTGTTATCCACAACGATCTTATTCTTTAAAGTCAAATGTGAAACGTTCTTTATTTATTCCAACACTAAGAATACATAGAAAAACACAGTTTTTACTTTCACTGATTTTTTCATTATAACATTTTCAATACAGAACAACCGAACAGTAAAGAAGCTTCTGAAGAAGTAGTATTGAGTGATGGTCCTGCGTCTGAGTTCAAAAAGACATACATGGCCTAAGCTGTAAACTTGCTCTCCCAGAAATATGGTATAAAGTTTTACAAGAATTTATTTCGCAACATCCCTTGTTCGTGAGAAAATTATGAGCCAAGGAGAAAATGTCCCGGTCGTTGGTGTACAAAAGACTTCACTGATTTTCTTGCAATAATGGTGACTAATACAAGGATCTTTTTCGTTGACGAAAAATTCATCAACAAACAAAATTGAAAAAGAAAATCCTTGGGTGTATGCTCTACCAATCCCTGGAATTTCATCATTTTACATGCTGAAATCAAAAGGACAGACCACACAGTGTGATACAAATGCTCTTCCTCCAGATAATGTTACTTTCGGAGCTGAAATTAGTACAGTGTATTTGATGGACCTATCTATCAACCAGTGGGTTATAGTTCATTACCATGGTGTTCACTACAGAGGAGAGATAACACTTCTATCATGACACCATAAGAGTTAATGTCATGCATATATCAAAGATTCTCAGTTTCTTCAAATGGCCAAAAGAAAGGGATGAGATGACTTACAACCATGATGATATTATGAAGATAATTCCTGGACCAGCAATTACTAACAACAAGGGACTATATAAATTCCTAGACAGTTAACAACTTTGGTCATTTTAATATAACAAAATTGGAACTTTAACAAATAAGTTATTATGCCCCAAAAGTGACAGTGACCTATTACTTACTATTTCCAATTTGTTCACTCTTTAATATTAGTATTAATAATAATAATAATAATAATAATGTCGTGTGACGACGGCCTCCCGTCGGGTAGACCGGTCGCCTGGCGCAAGTCTTTCGATTAGACGCCACTCCGGCGACTTGCGCGTCGATGGGGATGAAATAATGATGATTGGGACAACACAACACCCAGTCCCTGAGCGGAGAAAATATCAGACCCAGCCGGGAATCGAACCGGGGCCTTAGGGTTAACAGTCTGTCGCGCTGACCACTCTGCTACCGGGGACGGACAATATTAGTATTATATGGTGAATACGTAGCAAATATTCTGTAGTTTTAACAAAAAATTCTATTACAATAAAACGTCTTAGCTTCAGAGTTTTTAAATACAAATGAGAAAAAATTTCATATCCAATGATCACGTCCCACATGTGACAGTTGAATTTCTTTCAGTATTTCAGATACCCAAATAAATTCCAAAAATTAATTCCTGTAAATAACTTATTTCTAGACAATTTTCATTGGCACATTCTCTTTTTAAAGCAGAATAATAAAGTACTAATAAAGAGAGCGCAAATGTCCCACATGTGGCCGTGGGAAGCTACTCGTTAATTTCAGATTCCCGCTGGAGGTCTAACGTAAATGTGGATATGCCATGAAGGTTTTGGATTCATTGCCCATCGAGGCGACTCAGTTATGTGAATGCGTGGTGAATTTTCTTTCGGGCATGCCCTCTCGGGTTTTATGGAGAATTAACGCGGTAAGTGTACAGAACACATTTAGTTCTACAAAACAAACTAAACTTCTTGCCGATACTGGTTTGCGCACGTGAGCAGAGTTGCAGTCTTTTCAACTGCTCGCTCGGTCCCTTGCCTGCTTCCTTCCGTCGTCCGGTCTGCTTGCCGGAGTCGATATGATGAAGGCGGACAGAAGTAGCGGCGCTGCGAGGAAATGGGGTCGTGCCCTGGCGGAGACTGACTGCTGCGGGCAGTAATTGGGTGAGCGGCAAACTCGTCCCGTAACGGCATTACCGCCGCGCGGCAGCGAGACACAGTTGCACCGCCGCCTCCAACCTGCTCCCCTCTCCCTCCTCCAGAGCAGGGCTGGGCAGGTGCCTGCTTCTTGTTGCCCCGGACAGAGTCACTCAGAAGACGACGCCGGCTTCTACGGCTGCCATTTTCATCCTTGGTGACTAGCTATATGGATATTAGGTAGAGGTCCCAAGGGGTGGAAACAACTATACAGTGCTGTGTGTCAGGTTCCACGTATCTCACCCTGCAGCTATTCACCCTGGTGGGGCCTCGTTTGCGAGTAATCAAAACAAAAAATCTCACCATTTATAGTCACTAACTATACGCACTAGTACCTCGAGATTATCAATAACTTAAGAACCCAGCAACGCTTCGCAATTGCTAAATATGTATGGGAACTGGACACACATTCCTCCTTGCTCTATTCCCAAATCCTCTCTCTCCCCCTATCTCTCCCCCCCCCCCCTCAGCATTTCCCCTTCCCACTATCTGTCCATTACCTCCACCACCTCCCTCTGTCTGTCCTTGAGCCTTGGTTATTATTGCAAACACAACCTTCATTGGAAACTGGAGTTACTTAAAATGAGTGGGTGAATCGGTTGGTATAACTGGTATACGTGGTATGAGAGTCACCCCTCCGGCTGCTGGACCTGCGAGGATAGTATCTTCAATTATAGAACTATTCTAATCATAAAGGCAATAAGCTATAAATACAACTTACTGTTTTCTGTAAAACCGACGGCGAGGATGAAAACACTCTGTGCAAACAATATATAGCGAGAAACAATTTGTCTAATGGTTTACACACCGTTCTCTAGTAGCTGAAACTGACTGCGATTAAAATCGAAACCGCTTATTCTCAACACAGCATCTTCTGTAACGCAATTTGTTTTAACCGGAACCCTGTTCACTGTCGTTTGAAAAAGATTTCACCGGAATGATTATTAGAGTATAGTGTAAAAATTTGAAATAACTCCGTCAAGAGCTCTACGAGATTTTGGCAATAACATTTCCCCTTTATATTATACATATATATTTATATATTGAAAATATATGAGCTACCTACGTCTAAATGTTCATTATAGTATCGACCACAAATCTGAAGTCAACCGGTCAAGAACTTATCAAAATTTTAGCTGGCAACGTTTTCCCTTTATATACTACATACATATTTAGGTATCAGTTATAGTTTAAAAACATGTAGCCAAGGTCCTTCCGAGTTTTAGATAAAGTATCGTGTAAAAACTTTAAATTTACCACGAACATTTCCACATTCTTTTAAAAAAACACCGACTTGGCTTTATATAGCTGTTTATATTTTAAAGCGGCGTGGCGCCGTAGCCAAGTCCTTGAATTATTTGACTGGTATGCTGCAGGTTGTGGGTACGAAATCCGATGGATTGATTCAATTATCCTTTACTCTAAAGAAACGACTGCGATCGTTATTTTAACTAAATAAATAGGGTTAAATATAATTTCTGTTGATTGTAATCCTCTGTCGCGTCAGTTTTATGATACTATTAATTAATAGTTTCAGTTAATACCAAGGAGTGTGGTTTGAGAATGGGCCGGTCAGCCCGAACCCGGTAACCACTGTAACGAAAATTTTAAATTAATGCAGCTGGGACGAATGAAATAAACTATGCGGTCTCCTCCACATTAACTTTATTCACTTCCTTTTAATCGTTTTTCGTTTGCGATCTTTGTCCACGCGATTTTAAATATTTTTACTTATTATAGGAATACTTAAATGTTTGTACATACATGTCTGTCAATTAAAAATGACTACAAAATTTATCAAAATTTTATTTTTCTTTATTAAATGTAAATTTTATTTTTCGTTATTAAATGTAAATGTTATGGATGGTAAACGTCATGTAAACATTTAGAACAAATTCTTCTAGCACCATGAGGGCAGATGAAGGTCTGAACGAAACAAGGTTTGTGAATAAAACGAAATTCAAACAAAAGAAGTCATAAATTGCGATTGCAAGAACATGGAAGATAATATACAATGACGAAAGTGTGAAATTAAAACAAAGTAAATACAGGACAATATTTAAAATTGCACAAAGATACCTTCCACAGTAATACACGGAGGTAACCGCGGTCAAATGCACGTTAAGGACCCCGTAAACGAGTAGAAATTTTGCGAAACTATCTATGCTTGCAAATATTTGACCGTGTACGGTGGTGGTGACTCGTTTGTGGGGTGCTCAACTGCACAATCATCAGCGCCCGCAGGAAGTCCCAATTTTTACACAGTTCTTTTTACATAATCCAATCTAGCCACTGTCACGAATTATGATGAATGATGAGGACAACACAAAACCCAGACCCCGGGTAGAGGAAATCTCCATTTGGCCGAGAATCGAACCAGGGACTCCATGATCCAGAGGCAGCAACGCTAGTCACTAGTGTATGATGCTGTTTGACATATTTGTGAAGCATAGATTGTGTCTGATGTGTTTGCTAGAAATTCTGATTGACGGG
Source organism: Schistocerca nitens (assembly GCF_023898315.1). Lineage (NCBI taxonomy): Eukaryota > Metazoa > Arthropoda > Insecta > Orthoptera > Acrididae > Schistocerca > Schistocerca nitens. The sequence continues at coordinate 143,388,790 of NC_064623.1, read as the reverse complement.
AAGTTTGACAAGGTGGTGGACTTTATTTCCATGTTTCGCAGCATATGTGAAATGAAAAGTTGTTTTATTTCAATTCTCACTGTACGGCGAGCTCCTACAACTACGATCAAGGATAAAAAGAAAATAGTGCCGACAATTGCCAAAATGGTAGATGTATCACATCCTTCCCAGACAAATACTATGCAGGGAGAGGTTATGGACAAATTTTTTTACTCTTGACATACAAGCAGGAGTACAATGAAATAAAAGAAATCCAAGTTCTTCGGTTCTTCTACGGATGATGTGTGCTGTATGTTACCACATTGTGGTATTTTAATGAACTGTCATTAGAGGTCAAAAAAGAGAATAAATTTTCGCATACTTGCGTCTTCTTTACAGTGTGAGGGCGAAGTAACTCTAAACCAATTACTAAACGTTTCACTGTCCATCCGCACGAAGTTGATGTGCTAGTCAGGTTCTGAGTGTAACCGTCCCATTAATAGAGTTACTCTCTCATTCCCTGGCCAAGCGTCTTGTTTTCTTCTTCTTATTGTTCTTTAAACATAGTGCCAGAGTCAGTGTTAGAAATGCTTTATCTGCATTTGTAGCCATTCCCACTAGTGCCAAAATAACTACACGAAAAGAGTCTGCTCCGAAGGTAAGGTTAAACTGCCAAGCTTTCTAGGTACTGCGGCGGCTTGGTTGCTTCATCCGTAGCGAACCTGACAGACAAATTTTACGGGGACGTTAACAACTTTTTTAAAAGATTCATTGTCCATTCGAAGAAAGTTGATGTAATCATAGGGTTCTGAGAGTAATATTTCCTTCAGCAGATATTCATGGGTAAACCTCTCATTTTAAGCCACTCCCTCGGCCAGCAGTCTTCTTCTTCAAACACAGTTTGAAAGTCAGTGCCAGGGCTGCTTGGAATTTGTAGCCGTTCTCACTACTGTCAAAATGAACACGAACAGCGTCTGCTTCACACTAAGGTTAAACTTTTTTTTTTTTTTGGTGGGGTTTAAGGGCGCTCAACTACTGATGTCATTAGCGCCCAGTCACTGTTGTTAGAGCACAGGGAATATAGTAAATCTCAAGGGGTGGGGGGACACCAGAAAGACCTAACAAAGATGTAGATAAAATAAGTAAAAAGGTTAGATGTCTTTGGACAAGCCAGTCAAAGTTATAAAACGCAGAACACAAGCAGCTGCTCGAGCGTCATCAGCTAAAATATCCGGTAAAGTAAATGGCAGGGACAGGACAACACGAGATTGACTAAAGCGGGGACACGACAATAAAACATGGCGCACTGTTAATGCCTGACCACAAGGGCACTGCGGGGCTGGGTCACCGGAGAGCAGGTAGCGGTGGCTAAACCGGCAATGACCAATCCGCAACCTGGTCAGAAGGACCTCCTCTCGCCGAGATGGTCGGGAGGAGGTCGTCCAAGCAGTTGGGAGCGGTTTTACTGCCCGGAGCTTGTTTCCTTGGAGGGATGACCAAGCATCCCACCACAACGACACAAGCCTCTTACAAACATCCCCACGAACGTCAGATGACGGGACACAATGGGAGGCTGGCCGAGGCAGGAGGACTGCAGCCTTGGCTGCAGCATCCGCAGCCTCATTCCCAGGCACTCCTACATGTCCGGGAACCCACAGAAAGCTGACAGGAGAACCATTATCAGCGAAAGAATGGAGGGACTGCTGTATCCTTTGAGCCAAGGGATGGACCGGATAGGGAGCTCCAAGGCTCTGAAGAGCACTGAGTGAGTCAGAGCAGAGTACATACGATGAATGGCGGTGGCGGCGGGCATACTGAACGGCCTGATGGAGAGCAAAAAGCTCGGCCGTAAAGCTGGAACATTGGTCGAGGAGCCGGTATTTAAAGTTGGCGGCCCCGACGACAAAGGCACAGCCGACACCATCGACAGTTTTGGAGCCATCGGTATAAATAAAGGTGTGACCGGCAAGTCGAGCACGAAGTTCGACAAACCGTGAGCAATACACTGCAGCCGGAGTACCCTCCTTCGGGAGTGAGCTGAGGTCGAGATAAATATGAACCGGAGCCTGGAGCCAAGGTGGTGTCGGGCTCTCACCCTCTCTGAAGGTGGTAGGGAGTGCAAAATCCAATTGTCGAAGCAGGCGACGGAAGCGGACTCCGGGGGGCAGCAGGGCAGACACATACAACCCGTACTGACGGTCGAGAGAATCGGCGAAGAAGGACTGGTAAGAGGGGTGGTCGGGCATAGACAACAGCCGGCAGGCATACCGACACAGCAGTACGTCGCGCCGGTAGGTCAATGGTAATTCGGCAGCTTCAGCATAAAGACTCTCGACAGGACTAGTGTAGAAGGCTCCGGTCGCAAGACGTAACCCCCGATGGTGGATGGAGTTGAGACGGCGTAAGAGGGATGGCCGAGCAGACGAGTAGACGAAGCTCCCATAATCCAGCTTCGATCGGACTATGGACCGATACAAGCGAAGCAGGACAGTGCGATCCGCTCCCCAAGATGAACCACTAAGAACTCTGAGGACATTAAGGGAACGTGTACAACGGGCCGCCAAATAAGAGACATGCGGAGACCAACACAGTTTCCTGTCCAACGTGAGCCCTAGAAACTTAGCTGTTTCCACGAATGAGAGAACAACGGGACTGAGATGTAAGGATGGCGGAAGGAACACTTTATATCGCCAAAAGTTGATACAAACCGTCTTCTCTTCAGAGAACCGGAAGCCATTTGCCACGCTCCATGAGTATAGGCTGTCTAGACAACGCTGAAGGCAGCGCTCCAGGAGGCATGTTCGCTGGGCACTGCAGTAGATCGCGAAGTCATCGACAAAAAGAGAGCCTGAGACATTAGGTGGAATGCAATCCATAATTGGATTGATCGCGATGGCAAAAAGGGCTACGCTCAAGACGGAGCCCTGAGGCACTCCGTTCTCCTGGAGGAAGACTTCGGACAATACGGAACCCACACGTACCCTAAACTTTCGATCCGTTAAAAAGGAATCAATAAAAAGAGGCAGGCGACCGCGTAGGCCCCACCTGTGCATAGTGCGGAGGATACCTCCTCTCCAACAGGTATCATAAGCCTTCTCCAAATCGAAGAACACGGCTACCGTTTGGCGCCTTCGCAAAAAGTTATTCATGATGAATGTCGACAAGGTCACAAGGTGGTCAACAGCGGAGCGGCGGCGACGAAAACCGCATTGAACATTGGTAAGTAGCCGTCGAGATTCAAGAATCCAAACTAACCGAGCATTAACCATGCGCTCCATCACCTTACAGACACAGCTTGTAAGAGAAATGGGGCGGTAACTAGAAGGAAGGTGTCTATCCTTCCCGGGTTTGGGTATAGGAACAACGACGGCGTCACGCCAACGCATGGGGACCTGACCTTCGGTCCAGACGCGATTGTAGGTACGAAGAAGGAAGCTTTTGCCCGCCGGAGAAAGGTGTGCCAGCATCTGAACGTGAATGGCATCTGGCCCCGGAGCAGAGGACCGGGACAGTGCAAGCGGACGTTCGAGTTCCCGCATAGTAAAGGGGGCATTATAAGTTTCCAGATTCAGCGAGTGGAAGGAAGGTCGCCGAGCCTCTTCTGCCTCTTTCCTGGGAAGGAAGGCAGGGTGGTAATGGGCGGAGCTTGAAACCTCCGCGAAAAACCGGCCGAAGGCGTTGGAGACAGCCACAGGATCAACGAGGACCTCATTACCTGAGGTCAGGCCAGGTACCGAGAAGTGGGCCTTAATGCCCGACAGCCGGCGCAGGCCACCACATACGACAGAAGAGGGAGTAAAACAAAGGAGCTGGTGAAAGAGGCCCAACAAGCTTTTTTGCTGTCTTTGATGACTCTACGGCATTGCGCTCGGAGTCGTTTGTATCCAATACAATTCGCCAACGTAGGATGGCGGCGAAAGGTGCGTAAACCACGTCGTCGAGCACGGATAGCGTCTCTACAAGCCTCGTTCCACCAGGGGACGGAAATGCGACGTGAAGAAGAGGTAGTACGAGGAATGGAACGTTCGGCAGCATTGATGATAACAGCCGTGAGGTATTCGACCTGACTGTCACAACTGAGAAAATCGTGGTCCGGAAAGGTCGCCAGGGAGGAGTAAAGTCCACAGTCAGCTTTCGGTATGTTCCAGCTCGAAGGACGTGGGGATGGGGTGTGGTGCAGGAGACGAACGACACAGGGGAAGTGGTCGCTCGAATAGGTGTCAGAGAGGACATACCACTCGAACCGACGGGCAAGAGTGGTAGAACAGATCGAGAGGTCCAAGTGAGAGTAGGTATGAGTAGAGTCCGAGAGTAAAGTCGGGGCACCAGTATTGAGGCAGACAAGATTGAGATGGTTGAAGACATCCGCCAAGAGTGAGCCTCTTTGACAGGATGCAGGAGAGCCCCAAAGGGGATGATGGGCACTGAAGTCGCCAAACAATAAGAACGGCGGGGAAGCTGAACGATCAGGTGCATCATGTCAGCCCGACTAACAGCAGATGACGATGGAGTGTAGATGGTACAAACTGAAAAAGTAAAAGCAGAAAGAGTAATACGGACAGCTATTGCTTGGAGTGGGGTGGTCAATGGGATGGGATGGTAATAGACATCGTCCCGAACGAGCAACATGACCCCACCATGAGCTGGGATACCGTCCACAGGGGTGAGGTCATACCGCTCCGAGGTATAGTGGGTAAAGGCAATACGGTCAGTCGGGCGCAACTTGGTTTCCTGGAGACCAAGGACGAGCGGACAGTGCAGGCGGAGGAGCAGTTGTAATTCCTCCCGATTATATCGAATACCTCTTATGTTCCAATGTAACAAAGCCATCGCTAGTCAAAAAAGAGGGGGAACGAGACGGGGAAGAGCTGGTCACCTCGACGGCCGCGGAGGGCCAGGTTGTGAGGGAACAACGCTACAACCGGCGGGAGGCGGATCCTGTTCCATCGAGTCGTCGCCAGCTGTGGCCGCTGTCCCTGGTTGTGTAGGAGGGGCAGCATCATTTGCCGACGAGAGGCCAGCTGAGCGCCTGGCAGCAGAGCGTCCCGGCGAAACTGAGGACGGCCGGGAGCAGCGACTCACGGATGGAGCGTCAGACGAAACGCGCCGGGGTGGAGAGGGGGATAGAGACTTCTTCTTGGAGGCCTTCTTTGAAGTCCGAGAAGGCGCAGGGATGGTGGGCTGGACCCGAAGAAGGTCCTCACGCGCGGGGTCCGTGTTGGAACGACGGACCTCGGAAGCCGGGGTCCGGAACGTTTCCCCGATGGACGCCTGAGAAGAGGATCGCTTCTCAGGCAGCGGAGGAGGAGGAGGAGGAAGGGTGGCCCCTGGGGCAGAGGGGGCGGGGCCCACGGGGGAGGAGGATTTGGAAGGGAGGGATTTGGGAGGCGGAGGCAGAGACCCCGGATGGGGGGAGGAGGCGGAGGGGGGACAGGATAGGGGTGAGGATACCGCGGAAGGAGTGGACACAACTGAGGCAAACGAAGTGGTCAACGGCACGGGATGGAGGCGGTCATACCTCTTCCTGGCCTCAGAATAAGAGAGACGATCCAAAGTTTTGAGTTCTTGTATCTTCTTCTCCTTCTGATATGCGGGGCAGTCTGAGGATCTAGGCGAGTGGATGCCAGGACAACTAACGCACCGAGGTGGTGGGGTGCATGTATGTTCCTTACGAAGAGGACGTCCACAATCGCCACAAAGGGGCTCAGCCTCACACCGTGACGACATGTGCCCAAAGCGCAAACACCGAAAACAGCGCATAGGAGGCGGAACGTAAGGTCGCACGTCGCACCGGTAGCACATCACCTTTACCTTCTCCGGGAGAACGTCCCCCTCGAAGGCGAGGATAAAGGCCCCGGTGTCGATGCGACAGTCTTTGGGGCCGCGCTGGACTCGCCGGACGAAATGCACGCCTCGGCGCTCCAGGTTGGCCCTGAGCTCCGCATCAGATTGCAGCAGGAGGTCCCGATGAAAAATAACCCCCTGCGTCCTATTTAGTGCCAGATGCGGGACAATGGACACTGGGATGTCCTCTAGGCGGTCGCACGCCTGGAGCGCCGCCGACTGTGTGGCGGAGGTGGTCTTTATAAGAACGGACCCCGAACGCATCTTACTGAGAGCCTCGATTTCCCCGAAGATGTCCTCAATGTGCTGAACAAAGAACATGGGCTTGGAGGTGGCGAACGTCCCCCCATCGGTTCGAGAACAGACCAAATAGCGGGGGAAGTACTTCGCCCCAAGCCGGCGGGCCTGTCCCTCCTTCCAGGAAGTGGCCAAGGGGGAAAGGGCAGGAGAACCAGAACTAGAAACAGTACCTTTCCTTTTGAAAGACTCTGCCGCAGAGCGACCTGATACGTGTTGACGTTTCATCTGCGAAACGTCCGCCCCGATACCACCCACTCCAACCAGGGGCTCTCCCCACGGGCGCCACCCAGCCTCAGCAAGGGCCACCTGGCAGGATGACCGTTGCCGGGAGTCCTGATGCCCCAAGGAGACGGGCATCTACTCCTTGGCCGACGTGGGGGGGATGCAGCTCAGGTATCGGCAGTACGATCCCTGTGTTGTCAGGGGGCTACAACCTAGAGGGTACATGACGACCCCACCACAACGGGCTGGCTCCGTGCTGGATTTCTGGTGCCATGGAAAGTCCATCATGATCGTAGGTGCAGATGGGGACGCACTATGGGCGTAACTTGTACAACCCATCAGGCGTTTAGGCCCAATTTGAGGAATAATGGGTATGGTTACAACGCCGGTACAATGCTGAGTGCCAAGGTCTTAGTGCACTGAGGACCAGTGGTACACCACGTAAGGCGTCCTTCCCCAAAAGGCTCGTACTTCTGTAGAATTTTGAAAAATGGAGGTCAAACCCCAAGGGGGACCATCACATGGAAGGCCGAAACGGTTGAAACTCATTTTAGTCGCCTCTTACGACAGGCAGGAATACCGCGGGCCTATTCTAACCCCCGAACCCGCAGGGGGAGAGGTTAAACTGACGTCGTTTGTACGCATACAGGCTTTTCTGACAATCCGAGGCTAGATAAGCGTGCGTTTGACAAACATGTTTGCTCGTTTACTGGCGCCTTTAGGATGACGACTGTTTATTGACCGACTATTACCCTCGGTGCACGGCACACACATTTGTAACGCCGTTTGCTTTTAATGGTGATCACGCGACCTCTGTCATCTTGATTTTTGACCGAGGTTGGTGCACTCTGCCATTTCCTTCGGCGGATAGGACAGCTGAGATGCAACAGTAATTGAGTACTGCTCTCCGACAAACGTTGGAGTTTGCGAGTCCGTGACACGTGGCGAGTGATTACACCCGGTGAGGTGGTGTCTGAACGTTGAAGCGACCCTGTACAGCGCACGCCTGTGGTATAGCGAAGGCGAAACCGCGACCTCGGCAGCAGCGGGCGCCGTCCGTCGCTGCACGCAGGCAGCCCCGGGCTATTCCGAGCGGCCGCTTTGTCTACGCGCGCTGAAAACTTTACGAGGGCCCATTAGCTGGGCGCCCTGCGCCGCTCCCCACCAGTTAATTGGGCTCCCTACACCTCGCCGGCCCTTCAGCTTCGGGTGCTGCCTCCGCTGACCACTGGCTAAACAACCGACGCCACGGGAAAGGAACGAGACAGGGGACGAGGTATTTATACACAAATAATTAGCAGGGAGGATATAAAATGTTTCAAACCAGCGAGAAAAGGCTTTTCTCGAAAAAGAGAAAGTCGGCAACCTGCACAGCCGAAAAAATGCAACACCATTAAGAGTCCAGCCAAATAGTATACAGGGTGAAAAGTATTTAAACCGACAAACTCTCTGAGGTTGTAGAGAAAGTAAAAAAAAAAAAAAATATTTTCCCCTAATGTCATTTTTTCCTGTGAGGAGTATTTAAACCGGTAGAGGAAGATTTCTCTGGCGGCAAATTATTTAAACCAACAAACACTTTTCCACATTTTACGACAAAGAGAGAACACATTAACAACCCAATTTCTATTACAGTAGATTTTCAGAAATGCCTTCATTGACATGTAAACAAAGGTTACACCGTCGGATCATGTTCTGTCTGACACGGGCAAAAACCCCAGGAGTATCCTGAATTGCTCCTGCTGCTGCTACTATCCGGGCAACCAGATCATCTGGTGCAACAGGAGTTGGGTAAACAAGGTTGCGCATCTCTCCCCACACAAAAAAGTCCAGAGGGGACATATCTGGGGATCGAGCAGGTCATGGTACAGGACCACCTCTGCCAATACACGTTCCTGGGAACCGTGGGTCCAGGAATCGACGCACACGATGACTGGAATGTGCCGGCGCCCCGTAATATTGGAACCACATGCGTTGTCTTTTAGGGAGCGAGATGTGTTCCAGCAATTCTGGCAATGCTCTGGCGAGAAAACTGTAATAGTGCCTTCCATTTAATGGTCTAGGTAACAGATACGGCCCAGTTAAACAGTCCCCAACAACACCGACCCACACATTAACGAAGAACCGCACTTTATGAGCGCTAGTAACTGTGCCATGTGGGTTATCCTCACTTCAAACATGCGAACTGTGCATGTTGAAGACTCCATCACGCCCGAACGTTGCTTCATCGGTAAACACAGAGGATCGAAATGTAGGATTCATTTCACACTGTCCCAGGTACCACTGCGAAAACTGTGCTCTGGGTGGATAATCAACTGGTTCCAGGTTGTGAACACGTTGTAAGTGAAATGGACGTAACAATTGCTCTCGAAGGACTGTTCTTACCATCGTCTGATTCATCCCCATGTTACGTGCAATTGCACGAGTGCTGATTGAAGTGCTGCAAGACAGCTGCCTCAAATTGCAGCGTTCTTACCGTGCGACGGCGCCCTGTCCAGGTAATCTGCTAAATGACCCGGTCTGAAGTAGACGTTAGTACACAGCAGCAAAGGTGGTATGATGCGGGATACGGCGATTAGGATATTGTTGTTGATAAACCTGCTGTGCAGCTCGTCCGTTGTGGTGCGCTACGTAGTACGTAATACGGTCTCCACTGGTTTAAATAATTCTCATAGGAAAAAATGACACTGCGGAAAAATAATTGTTTTGATGTGCCCTACAAGCTCTCAGAGTTTGTCGGTTTAAATACTTTTCACCCTGTATACACCTTGCAAAAGGTGCAGTATCAGATTAATTTTATAACTAGTTCATACGTTTGGAAAACCAAGTTTCGCCAACAAATTTTGTTGGCTTAACTTTCAGTATTCAAAAAAACTTTGATAATTTCTGATTTTTCAGTTTTTACGCTTCCGTACCCCAATCGGTAAAAACGGAACCATCGCAGTATAGCATTGTCCTTAGTCAGTCAGTCAGTCAGTCAGTCAAAAAACCTCTTTGCTCAGGAATGGAGGAATGGGTAGACGTATCAAGTTGAAATTTATGCCACATACTAACAAGAGAAACTCCCCATAGCACTATCATTAGATTTGGTGGTAAGAGGGCCCAGTGTACAGCCCATCAAATACTGAACACAGATCAAGCATGGAAACAAGAAGGTGTACTGAACTGGAGAGGGAGAGCAATGGCGTCGTCGTCAAGTGGTCACGGTGTTGCCCTGTCAAGCGGGCGAGCCGTGTTCAAACCTCCCGCGTGCCAAAAACTTTTGTTGTTCGCTGTATTCATATTTATGTCTGTGGCTTGGTGTAACGTCAGCTTACAACAGTGAGGTGTAAGGAAGGGACCTATAATGACAGTTAATTTTGTACAAGTACTCTATTAGCAGCCGAAAGGAAGTGGCTTTCGAATGGGAACCGCAAAGTTTGATGACAAGGCGACAAGTCAACCGAATCCTCCACCGGAAAACACGTCTTACGTGTCATACACGACTTGGTGACAGTACGTGTCATATGATGCGAATCTCTTGCCAAAGCACCTATTTCCTACGCCTGGTGAGTCCGTAAAATATGCCTCCTTGCCCGATTTAGGTGTTCGTATCAATGTGATCACTCCCAAGGAAACGATGAAAACGGTTTGTCACATAAGCTGCAACAAATGAACGCAACAGTTTCCCAATCACACAGTCTCCCTGTGCTGTGCTCTGTCAAAACATACGTTTTTGAAGTTGTCTTCCGTTTCGGAAGCTCTGGCGCCTGAATTCCTTTGTTGTAACATAGTTCACGCCCCCCCCCCCCCCCCCCACACACACACAAATAGTAAAACTGACCTGACGCTATTGGTAGGTACTGAATGTAATGTTAGCGACCCTATAATTATATGCTGGCCATGCTGCAAAGTGATATGTTCAGTTCCAATGTATAACATAATATACAGTATTTATACTATATAAATAGAAACTGAAATAAAAGTACTCAAAAATTAAGGATTTGCTATTTTTCTCAAAGTCTGAAAAAATCGTTATTTATTGACGTGGTGTAGCGGCTAAGGTATTGAGAGCAGAAAAAAGCTGTAATCAAATTTTTAGAAAATTGTGCTCTTTTGAAAACATTACACACGGACGCCAAAGCGTTGTGAACAATTTTTTAAAAACGGAAAAACTCTGTAATTTTCAAAGTTTCTTGACTATAGAATGTTTGCAAAACTTGGTTTTCCAATCTTGCGAATCACATGAACGAACGCTAAAAAGCCTTCTACTCTATCCACCAAAGTATAGCCTTTTGTCCACCTATCAGAATGGACTGTAAGGAAACCTTCATTCATACCGCTGGCAAGCGATGCGCGAGGTAGTTCATCATAACAGACCAAATGAAACAGAATAGCCGCACCAATAGACAGACAGCGTACACTGCTCTGGGGGCATCGCAGGTTTTGGTTGGTTGTATGGTTATCGGGACCAAACCATTACGCCGTCAGTCCCTTTTTCCTTGAAAAGACAGGTCTGTATGACTGTAGATCACAGCCTACCGTGAAAAACCCATGGGAAGAAAATCCAAGGTCTACCAATGTTGGTGAAGCTGACGTAAGCGACAAAAAGAAGAAATGGAGGCAGAGGAAGTTCTGTGCGCCACAATGAAGTGTGTGTGGGGTACCAGTATTCAAGAGAAAAAGGTCAATTCATGCCAGTTAATTTTCGAGGTCTTTATTGTGGCCAGTAAACATGGTTCCACCTAAGAAAGGGATTGTGTTGAAATCACCCAAGATTAGGAAAGGTGGGGGAGTTGAAAAACCAATGTGAACAGTATGTTCTGCGACACTTCACTGTCAGAAGGGAGGCAAGCATTGCAGATGGTATTGTCCTGAAATGTCCTTACCCGAACAGCCACAGCCCCCAAATTTGTATTAAGAGGCAGCAGTTCGCTATATCCTAAATCAAATGTCTAGAACATACGTACAAACTCCAGGCACCTTATCGCAGGCAGCACGATTCTTGTAATACCCCCAGTATCTACGAAGAGCTGCGGTTTGCGTTGCTGGACATCAATTCTTCTGGAGGGCAATGCAGAAGGCAGGTAAACTGCTTCATAGAAGTCTTAGCTTAGCCAGAGGGCGGAAAAACTGCTACAATCCCACTGGAAAATGATGCTGTCGATATACAGTGAGGCAATGAAGGTACCAAGGAGACAGGTTATGCCTTAGGACCACCTGCTGCCATTGGTTGAGGGATTATGGCATCAATAAATACAGGTTCCGGGTTCTGTTGCGTGGTGCGACCCAGGGTATCAAGGGCCGCCGGAATCTTAACCTCTGCCACAGCAGTGGAACAGGAGGGATCTGTTGGTGTGGGGGCCACCGGAATATGTCTTACTGGAGGACTACTTCCTGTCTTTCCTCTCCTTACATGATTTCGATGATTGCAAGAGCTTCTCTGAATCAGTTTCAGGTAAAGATGATGATCGCAAAGCCCTGCTGTCAGCAGCCTGTGGCTCCATCAGCCACTGACTGGAGTCTGGTCGCACACCGGAGGAAACCGTGCCCCAGAGGGACCCCTTCGTGGCGAGAAAAGCTGGAGGAAGGTGATTTGTCGCTGGCTTGGAGGTGGGGGGCCAATGTCCCTAATGGATGGGAAGCCATTGACCCCAAAGTAGGTGTGAGGAGAAGCAGCTAGAGGGGAGCCCCCAACCATCACTGTGCCAGGCATGGTTAAGCAGTCCTGAAGGCGGCAGGAGGTATAACGGGCAGGTGAACCATCGCCAAAAGTGGCAACTTGGAACGAAGCTTTTGCGGCGTAGGTGGCTTCTATCGTCAAGTGTCTTCCAATTATACTTTTCGAGACCCTGGTAAATATGTGTACCACTAGTACATAATTGGAATTACTGTGTGTAACTTTTCTCCCGATTCACTGTAATCAATATGTATCTACCCTCCCACCCCAGTTGCGGCAGACTTCCTGTATAAATACATGATAAGCTGAGCAGCTTTATTCCTTGATATTCCGAACGAGTACATACTGACTTGGATTTCACTATTACGCTGAAAAAACCCTCTTGATACTTAAAACGTTAAGGGATTTCAACATTTCCGCGACACTCTCCCGTGGGTGAAATGACTCACGATCATTCGCATATAATTCAACACGAAGCACTACGGTATCCCGTCTGGAATTTTACTGTATATATTGAATTTTCTGTACGTATTGAAAGAAGGGCAGCATGAATGATCATAAGTGTCTTTGAGTTTTGGGAGAGTGCCACTGAAATGATGAAAATTCATAACTCGCAGACATTTGAAGTTAAAGACGCCAACTATATCGCGAAAGCCTGCTTACAAGTTTCTCGAAGCAGTGTATACATATCGTCCTCATACGGGCTTCGAAGGTAAGACTTGTCTAACTACAGGGTACACAGATGTGTTTAAGCGATCAGTCTTCCTGCACTCTATACGCCACTGGAACAGGAAGTAATTCTGATATATGGACTCTCAGGAAATACCCCTCCGCCACCGACTTGCAAAGTGCAGGCCCAGAAGGTTGTTACGGCATTTGGGGAGGGTCGCCGATGACACGATGCACCGAGAGAATAATGAAAGAAAGCAAGTAATAAAGAAACATCTACTTGTCGATTATGTCGAAACTTCTGACAATTCGTACAGGGGAATGTTATGGGGACAAGGTGAGACACACCTCTCCACTTACTAAGAGTAATCCAACGAATGTACCATTACTCCAAAATTACCAATGACGGAAAAGAGAATCTTAAAATAACAAATCCAGGCTTACAAAAAGGATGCAATTTGTCTCTCCCGAAGGAGAAAAAAAATTGCACGATTCAGTTATATCAATCGAACCATACAGCGAACTATGAATACAAAGACGAGGTGAGAAACCTAATAAGTACTACAAAATAATGGCAATACCATCTATACTTTATGGCAGTGAGACTGAATAACAGCTGGCTATAGACTGATAAGGTGTAGAACAGACAAGAACTAGGACTTAAAAACCATAAAAGAACAGATCACAGGGTATAACAAAGAGATCCTACCACAATAATGAATGAAAATATAATAGTTACATTAATAATAATGCATTATCGGCCAACAAGGAAAACATCAATAGGTTGATCAAATAAGAGCTGGAGAGAACAAAAACTGAACCACAGACAATAGAGGAACTGAACAATAGGACCTAAAAGACATATCTAACACTTTAAGGAAGAGGGCCTAGTTTTCCATCAGAACGAAAGGAAAACCAAGAGCACGCCTATGAACAAAGCGCAGGCGGCTGTTGCCAAATGTAGATCCGAGGACGACGGAGGATAGTAGGCAAAGTTACAATAGGTGCCGTATTGCCGAAGAAGATAAATTTCTTCGCCGCGTAGTACCGCGCTTGCTTAATTCGCACACAAGGCGACTGCAGGGTGACAGATGTGGCCGAGGATCCGCCAGCAGGGGCGGGGCTGCTCGCGTTATCGAACAGCCAGCGGCCGGTGGCGTGGCGGGAGGGGAGGGGGCTAGGGGTGGTGAGGAGGGTAGAGACTGACGATGAGGGAAGGAGGGAGAGGGTGTGTGTGTGTGTGGGGGGGGGGGGGGGGGGCACCACGCCCAGAAACACTGCGGACCACCTGTTCCGCATCAGTCCACCACCACCACCTCCTGTCACACGGGCCCAAAAAATCTCTAAGAAACAAAGGTGCGCACTGTCCACTCGCATTTATCGTGCAAGAATTAGCAGAACTGTAACGTACAAAAGCGACGCAAAATAAAAAAATAAAATGTGAAGGACAACAGCAAACCGGGGAGAAAACGAAAATCGAGCCATTAGGCTCACAATGTCTCAAAAGCGAAGCTTACACCTATTAGTTCACATTAAAGTCTTCGCCTTTACAACGGTTTTTAGTCTGCTGGGCACACTTTCAATGTTGTCTGGGGGATAGTGGCCTATTCTTTCTCAAGAGGTCAGACCAGAGAAGGTGGCCATGTTGGACACTGTGGTATGGTGCGAAGACCACGTTTTAGTATACCTAAAGGTCTCCAACTGGGTTCAGGTTGCGACTCTGGGCAGGCCAGTTCATTTCAAGAATGTTATTGTCCCTAACACATTTCCCCATGGTGATACAAAGAGTCATCGTCTCCGAACTGCTCATCTACTGTACTCAGTACGCAATGTCGTGAAATTTATTGATATTCTTTCCCCATTTATCCTTAATTGCAATAACGGGACCCCACACTGACCACGAAGAGACATTCAAATACCGTAAGAGCACCTCCTCCATACTGTGCTCCAGTTATTCGCCAAACCCCTTCATCGGATTGGCAAACCGTAAAGTGTGAGTCATCACTACAAATCAAGCGTTTCCAGTCATCCACAGTCCAGAGACGTCGCTCTTTATCCACAGCTGGTACTGGCTACAGAAATGCTGGCTTACGAGGCCGTTCTACACCATTCTCAATAACTCCTCACGCACAGTCACTGTGGTAGCTGGTCTGCTGGTTGCACTTTGGAACTCACGATTGTTCCCTTCCACTGATTTCGTGCGATGTTTTAGAACCACCCTCCGCAATGCTTGACGATCCCTGTCAAAAATGGTTCAAATGGCTCTGAGCACTATGGGACTTAACATCTGTGGTCATCAGTCCCCTAGAACATAGAACTACTTAAACCTAACTAACCTAAAGACATCACACACATCCATGCCCGAGGCAGGATTCGAACCTGCGACCGTAGCAGTCGCGCAGTTCCGGACTGAGCGCCTAGAACCGCTAGACCGCCGCGGCCGGCGATCCCTGTCCGTCGGTGGTCTGTTTAGCTGTGGTTGTTCGTATTTCCATTTCAAAATCGCATCACCAACAATCGACTTAGGCACCTTTAGGTTTCAAATATCCCAGATGGATATGATACTCAGGTGACATCCTACGACTAGTCCAGGTAGGAAGCCAATGACCTCTCCTGGCCGACACATTCCACTGTTACTACTTCTCCGCTAACAACACAATACTCCTTTTATACTGACAAGCCTGTCTCTCGTTACCTCTACTGGATAATTCCGCTTGACATAGGGGTGTCCAAATACTTTTGATACGATAGTGTACTGTAGTTCTGTGATAAATCAGTTTTTGTTGCAGATGGTCTAACAGATTGCATACAACAGGAGAACAAACTGCCACTGCTTGTGCCTGCCTCCATGCGTTGAAATACGAACCGGTGCAGGACAATATCGCCCGTAAATTTAGCAAAGCCAGGTCCCCCAAGGATGGAAACAGAAATTTGGCTAAATGCAAACGAACGGGTGATAATGGTGTAGAATGTTATTTGATGAGGGGGTCATAACTCAAGAAACGGAGGACGCATTGAGCATGTGATCGACGACGCACCTCTCCATCTACCCGGATACTGTGTAGGGAGGTAGTTACCCGAATCCGTAGGCTGGAAAACCCTGAGACACCCATTAACGGGAATAAAACGCCCATATTCTGCGTAAGCTTGATGCTGAAGATTGTGGATAATGAGATTCTCATGCGAACTGTGTTCAGTAATGAAGCATCGCTTCGTGTGTGAATTGACAATTGCTGACTCTGGACATAGGGGCGATCACACGCACTGCATGAGCGGGAACGAGACCCCCACTCCCAACCCCTACACCAAAGTGAATGTGTCGATAGGGATAACAAAGACCACCGTCTACGCGTGTACACACACACACACACACACACACACACACACACACACACACACACACACACAAAGAAAGATCAAAGCCCCGCATCCTGGTGCAAAATGGACTAACCGGGAGCGACCGACTGCTCTTATCCTCTGACAATGGCGTCATATGGATGTGGTTTGGAGAAGCATGAGTGTCAGCACATTGCTCTCCCGACCATAGGACACGTTCCTCCATATGTTAGAAATCTTCCAGGGCCCACAGGTAGTACAATAAGGAATGATTAAGGACTCAGCTGTTTTCCTGCAGGACGGGGTACCGCTTTATTTTGGCTTAGCTGTCCGTAAATACTTGGATCCACCTTCCCTGGTAGATGGCTTGGACGTGGCTGTCAAAGGTTTTGGGTTTCTCGCCTTGCAGACAAAATTTTCATTGCGTGGCATTTTATCAAGGCTAAGTTCTAGCCAGTGAAGACTAACAGCATAGCCTAATTAAAACCACGGGGTACCGCTTTATTTTGGCTTAGCTGTCCGTAAATACTTGGATCCACCTTCCCTGGTAGATGGCTTGGACGTGGCTGTCAAAGGTTTTGGGTTTCTCGCCTTGCAGACAAAATTTTCATTGCGTGGCATTCTATCAAGGCTAAGTTCTAGCCAGTGAAGACTAACAGCATAGCCTAATTAAAACCACGGATTACACGCGGTGGATCAGATCTCTCTAGCCATGTTTCAGGCTGTGGACGTGCGCTGGTAGTTATGTCAGGATTTGGAAGCAGTCACATTGTGATATACTGATTTTTGGTCGTATTGTGGCAGATGTTGCATTATACGAGGCCTGTCAAAAAAAAAAAAAAAAAAAAAAAAAAAAATAAACAAATAAATAAAAAAAATAAAAAATCCGCAACATTTGTAATTACGCGTCAATGGTGTGTTGGAGCGAAATGCGGCTGCGCACGCCTATGTTTAATTTGTACCAACCGGAAATTTCGTTGCTGTATGTCTTAATTATTGTTCAGTGGTGTACTGAATAGAAAGTTGTGTCGCACAGTTTGCGAATTTTGAGGTGGCAGAGTTAGAGGAGCAACGCGTCCGCATTAAATTTTGCGTGGAACTCGAGAAAACCTTTAGAGAGAGACACCAATGATGCAGGAAGCGAACGGTGAAGTGTGTTTCAAACCGTACTCTATGTTAAGAATCGTTCTCACGGTTTAAAAATGGCCGGACAGAAGTTAAAGATGACCCTCGTTGAGGACGCTCTTCGGCGTCTATCGTCGACGCTCGTCAGGAATATCAACGAAATTGTGCGTGTCAATCTAAGACAGTGTCCGAGAGATTTCAGAAGAATGTAACATTTCAGTTGGATCATGTCATGAAATCCTGACACGGCGTCTTTGAATGCCCCGTGTTGCCGCCAAGTTTGTACCACGGTTCACGAGTCAAAACCGGAAAGACGTTCTCCTCGCAATCTGTGAGGAGCTTTTGGATCGCGCAAGTGAGAACGGGATGTGCCTTAAGCGAATCATATCTGGTGACGAGATGATGTTGAGACCAAGGTACTATTTCACAATGCGTCGAGAAAGGTTCTCCAAGACCAAAAACGCTCGTCAGGTCAGGTCAAATGTCAAAGCCATGCTGAAAGTTTTAACTTTGAAGGATTAGTTCTTCTCGAGCTCGTACCACAGGAACAAATCGTTAATCGATGGTACTATAGGGATGTGTTGCGACGTCTGCGAGAAAATGTGGGAAGGAAACGGCCTGAAATGTGGCGAGACAATTCATGACTCTTGCATCACGACAAAGCAGCGGTACTTTCATCCCTGCTGGTGCGTGACTGTAGCACAAAAAAACGAAATCACTGTGCTGCCTCATCCTCCGTAATCTCTAGACCTGGCTCCTGCGGACTCCTTTTATTTCCAAAGTTGAAAACCCCGTTGAAAATACAAAGATTTGCAACCTTATATGAGATGAAAGAAAACTGGCAGACGGCGCTTCGTGCGATCCAGAAAGAGACGTACCGAGACTGCTTCCAGAAGTGGAAACGGCATTACGAGCCATGTATCAATTGTGGAGGAGACTATTTCGAAAGAAGCCGCGCACAATACACAATAAGTAAAACGAACGCGTAAAAAATTTTTTTTTGACAAAGTTCCGGAATTTTCTGAACAGACCTCGTACACCACAGAAGTTTTATATAAATTTGAGTTTTCAGAGAACTCTAGAGAGATTTTATGTCCAACATGTATATCTAAAAGCAGCAAGAAGAGCTTACTGGAGTGGAAACCAGTCTCAGAACGGATAATAACCGCACGCTTTAAAACAAATGTGCGATGTGTCACTGTAATTCAATGCTGTGCACCTACTGAAATAGCTGAAGGAGAATTAAAAGATGAATTTCATACAGAGCTTAATGGAGTCCTTAGACAACCAAATTCTAGGGACATAAACATTTTAATGAGTGACTTTAATGCAAAAGTTGGTTCAGAAAATGAAGGGCTTGAACATATAATGGGTGTGCATGGCGTGGGCATCAGGAATGTAAATGGTGAACTGTTGACAGATACGTGCCTAGTCATTGGACGCACATTGTTTCCACATCGTAACTGCCGTAAGATAACGTGGGTTTCTCCAGACCACGTTACCGAAAATCAAATAGACCATATAGTCATAAGCCGCAAGTTTCGACACTCTGTTAGATGTCAGAAATAGAAGAGGAGCAGACGTTGGAAGTGACCACCACCTAGTTTTGGCGGAATTCAGACTGAAGATAGTGGCAAATAGAACCAAGCTCAATCACAGGTGCAAGAAAATTGATGTGGCAAGGTTAAAAGACCAACACATCAAAGAAACATTTGCCCTTGAACTACAAAACAGATTCCAGGTCCTCTCTGAAGAAAACTTTATGGAAGAGGGAATTGAAACATGTTGGCAAAAAATCAAAGACAGTTATTTAGATGTGGGAGAAAAAAATATTAGGATTTAAGGCACATCAAAGGAAGGAATGGATCTCCGATGCTACATGGAATGAAATCGGCCACAGGACAGAACTGAAGTTAAATCTTTGTGAAACAAGATCGCAGAACGAAGCGCATAAAGAATACACGGAAGCGAAAAAAAGTGAAAATATGGCTACGTCGAGATAAAAGGAAATGGACAGATGAGCAAGCAAAATTAGCAGAACAGGCAGTAAGACAAGGAAATATGAAAGAGCTCTACAATATAACCAAGCGGCTGTCAATGAAGAACTTCAGACGTGAAGGGCCAGTTATGAGTAAGGATGGTGTGATGCTTACAACTCAACAGACACAGCTATAGAGATGGGAGGAGCACTTCAAGGAACTGTTAAACTGTGAAGACAACCAAGAGGAACAGGTAAGAAATGAATAGAGGCAAAACAAAGGAAATGAGAGTAAGTTCAGGGAACATGGAGGTGCCACTGGTAATAGGGGAGCAGCGAGTGGAGACTGTCAGCTCATTCCTGTATCTGGGTAGTATAGCGACGGAAGATGGTGGAGCCGGCCCGGGTGACCGAGCGGTTCTAGGCGCTACAGTTTGACCGCGCGACCGCTACGGTCGCAGGTTCGAATCCTGCATCGGGCATGGATGTGTGTCATGTCCTTAGGTTAGTTAGGTTTAAGCAGTTCTAAGTTGTAGGGGACTGGTGACCTCAGAAGTTAAGCCCCATAGTGCTCAGAGCCATTCGAACAATTTGAAGATGGTGGAGCTGGAGATACATGAAAAACCGCATTAAAAAGGCAAATGCTGCCTTTATACAATTGTATCCAATGTGGAAAAACAGAAATATCACATACAAAACAATAATCCGTATTTTTAATACAAAGATACGACCAGAGAGAGAGAGAGAGAGAGAGAGAGAGAGAGAGAGAGAGAGGGGGGGGGGGGGTTGGTTGGGCACACCTTGATAAAACCAGATGGAGCCATCGAGAAAAAAGTATTGGAATGGAATCCCCAGGGAACAAGGAAGAGAGGGGCACATAGAAGAGGACAGTGGAAGGGGAAGCAAAGAGAGTTGGCAAGACCTGGGCAGAATTGAGGCAAATGGCCAAAGGCAGACAGATGGCCGATTCCCCCATAGGGGCAAAAGGAATTAAGTAAGTCATGTAAGTGTATACTAGATGGAACAAACGCTGTTCTCGTACGATGTGGTTTGCACAATATTAGTGTTTCCAAGAACTGAGGTAGGCTACGAAGTTTTACCAGTTTGTATATTATACGAAAGCGTTAGTCGTCGAGCAGTGGCGTTAGCGCAAACGGCTTGAGAACCGCATCCAGTGTGACTTATTTCGCTTTTGGAGAGGTCTTTGTTCTTGCTCATCCAACAACAAGTCTCGACGCGCTAAAGCGAACTCTAATACTGGTTTGATCACTGCGCAGCTTTATTGGACACTGTATTGAAGGTTGCATGCCTTCACTTTCTTCCAATCTTCGAACTGTCTTACCCGATAAGTTTTATGTGAACTCCAAACCACGGTTCCACTTGGTGCTTTTTCACGCACACCAATAATTGCTGAAGAGTGAAAGAAGCGATAAGCGACGAAAACCGTAGATTCGACTGGAGATTTAATACCAGATCTTCGGGCTAACGTTACTGATACTTATCGTTAGCTGCAGAAGCACATTTTGGTTTCTAGGACAGCAGGTGTCCACGGAGGTTAAGTGAAACGCCATGTTTCCACTGAGAGTAATGAGTAGAACGTTCTCCTGCTCGTGCTGTATCTATTGACACCTCTGAGGGCTCAGATGTGTCACACACTGAACCGTAATGGGGTTAAAAAAGTGACATTTGGTTCGAAAGTGCCGCACCGCCAGTGGTTCGTTACAGTGAAAAAGGGTAGTGTAGGGTCGCCGCTTAATAAACGGTAATAATTGAAAATGAGGCATCAGAGGGTCATCAATTTAGTATTGGATGGCAGCGTGGAGGGTAAAAAAGCTTAGAGGGAGACCAAGAGATGAATACACTAAGCAGATTCAGAAGGATGTAGGCTGCAGTAGGTATTGGCAGATGAAGAATCTTGCACAGGATAGAGTAGCATGGAGAGTTGCGTCAAATCAGTCTCTGAAGACCAGAACAACAACAACAATTGAAAATACAGTGCCCAGTATGTAGCCTAGTTAAAATTATGTCCTCGTGAAGAGATGGACGAGAGGGAGTCGCCCAAGCTTGCGCTTGTTCCCACAGACGCACAACCGTTTTTGTTGTGCCACAGTACTTGAACGTTCCTACGTGTAGCAACGGTAAGATCATCCCAAGAAGCAGATTTGTTAGAAGGTCTGACCAGTATCAGCGTTGGCACCATTATCAGCTGCTCAAATTACCGACACGCTCACATGTCCAGGAACCCAGACGAACGACACATTGGTGCCTGCACTAGCAGGCGAGTGAAGGCATTACTGGATCCGTTCTACCACAGGGTGATAAGTGTGTGTCGCACAGAGGCTCTATGGAGCTCTGAGGGGAACCGGGGCATACGACAGGCTTGATCCCCGTGTCGCTGATTGTACGAGGTGGCCATATAAAGCATGAACAGCTTTGCCCACTGAAAATTGAGCAAACTGAGCACTGGTCTGAAAGGGAGACCAAGAAATGAATACACTAAACAGATTCAGAAGGATGTAGGTTGCAGTAGGTATTAGGAGATGATGAATCTTGCACAGGATAGAGTAGCATGGAGAGTTGCATCAGAGAGAGAGAGAGGTAGGTTTCGCTCAGAAATGTGAATCATTACACTGACACGGCGCAACCTTTAAAAAATTTTGTAGCGCAGTCGAAATTTGTCGCGTTCCAAGACATTTTTAGAAACGCCCCAACGATCGCGCTTCAAACGCGTAATTGATTGGCCACAATCCCACTGTTTAGTAACGCTATTCATGGTTAGAGTTTGTGGAATCTTGTACAAAGTGTTACAGGATTAAAACACCGCATCAAAATCTCGCACACGCGAAGACGACAAAAGTCAATCGCCTTACTAACCTAACAGAGAAGTGACAGTTCCTCAAATTGATAGCAGCGAATAAGAAATGTAAAATCGCGGCTCGACAAAATTCGTATTTTCAACTGAACCGCATCAGTGAGTTGTGCTGCCTCGGTCAGGAGTGAGAATTTACACAGCTGCCTCGCACACCTATTAACACCTGTCGTGTGAAGGTTAGTTTTTGTACGCATTCGTGGATCACAATCGCGTACAAGACAAAGAGTGACTAGAAAGTTTGTTCCTTTCTTTTCGAGGTGTAGCACCGGCTGTGCAACACTACTGGGAAAATGTATCCGCAATAAAAATGTTCATGTTTTGATATTATTTATGTACTTACGAACTTTTGCCAAACAGTCCGTCAGTCTTATCAATAAGAGGGTTAAAAGCAAAAACGTGAAGTAAGGCACTACATTATTAAAAGAAACTAACGCCTCTATTCATGCTCTACTGACAACAATCTGCGACATTTGCTGCAGGAAGCCGTTGCCAATCAGCTTGTTGGAAAGCTTCCTAAACTTCGTTTTGGATCAATTTTACTTTCCAGTAGATGTAGTTCGTGAGATTTGTGGTTTTATACTTTTTTAACGAGTAAATCCAAATTTGTTGCAGTCTTCAGTCTGAAGACTACTTTGATGCAGTTTTCCACGCTTATCTATTCCGTACAAGCCTCTTTCCCGTCTAACTACTGTAACGTACACCCATTCAAACCTATCTGAAGTCAAACTTTTGTCTCCCACTACCATATTTAACACCCCCCCCTCAACAACTACAATAACTATTCCCTGTTGCTTCCGGATGTATTACATCAGCCCAATTCTTTTATTCAGCCTTTCTCATAAAGCTCTTATCCAGAATTCAATCCAGCACTTACTCATTACTGATAACAAACAACATTTCGTCGCGCGATACATAGCAACAATATACATTTTAAGGAAATGTTTATTTTTACAGTCTCATTTGCATAATAAGTAATTGATGAGTAGTCTTGATCATGCTGTTACAATCATATTCGGAGCCTAATGTTCACTGTTGGTTATCAGTAAAAAAATTTCGCAGAACAATCAGGCTGGAGTTTCATAAACATTTCGAACAATTCACCATCGAACTGCTGACAGCCGTTTCTATAAGTACGCGACACACAACTAAAATATTGGCATGTAAGTCGTGTCTTATAGAAACGGTTCTCAACAGTTGGTGTTGAATTAGAATTTATTCATTGTTAAGCTACTGCTTCGAATATTTGACCGCCAACGGTGAACACTCAGGTCTGAATATAGGTTTACTATCTCATGGGACAATCGAAATTTGGTTTTCAGTACTTCATGTAATTACTGGCCCAATTTAAAAATGTAATATGCTTTCGTAATCTACACATCTAGCGGTATAATCTTACGTTAAAGGTTTAAAATAACACGTCACGTACTTAAGTTAGAAACTGTATTCACGTCTTAATGCAGCGTAACTCACGGCGCAAAAATTACCCAGACTGTATCCATCCAATACATGAGAATGAGAGCGACTTCTAACGAACTTCCCACCTTTATGAAGCTATTATTCGCTCACGCCGCCCCCCCCCCCCCCGCCCCCTAACAAAATAGCGAAAGGAAAAAAAGCATCCAGAATGAAATTACACTCTTCAGCGGAGTGTACAATGATATGAAACTTCCTGGCAGATTGAAACTGCGTGCCGGAACGAGCTCGAACCCTGGATCTTTTGCCTTTCGCGGGCAAGGGCTCCACTGACCGCGCGGAAATGAACCTGTGAGGACGTGCTTGGTTATCTCAGTCGGAGGAGCACTTCCCGCGAAAGGCAAAAGATCCAGAGTTCCAATCTGTCTGGCACGCAGTTTTACGCTACCAGGAAGTTTCGGTAAAAAAAATGTTCATCACTTACTTCAGTGCCAGGCATTAATTTTTAATTTATTACTCATTTATTACTACTACTACTTATTCGGAACGCATTTCCTAGACAGTATCCATATAGACCGTATTTTACGGACTGTAAGACACACTTTTGTCTTCGAAAAATTGTTTCAAAAATTCAGGTGCGTCTTACGCTCTAAGTTAAAATAAACATGTCTAGTGTTTGATTTAAAATTCCGCCAGTCTTGAAAATGCCCATATTAGCTGCCGCGGGAAAGCTCCCTTTATCTGGCAACATTGGATTCAACTGGCAGCAGCAGCAGCTGCAACAGCGAAGTGGGTGGTGTTTCACAAACTTTTTCTAACGACGCCATCTCCCTCCCGCCCCGCTATCACAAGCCCAGAATACTACCTAGCCTATTATGCGCAATTGCAGTCTACGGTGCCCGAGTTTCGTAATGAAAAAATAAAAGGTATTCATATGACGCGGGCTATAAATTTAAAGTAATAGGGTATGCAGAAGAACGTGGAAACAGCAGGTGAGCGGCATTTCGGCCCTCCACCAACAGAAAAAAACTTTTCGAGATTGGCGGACTAGTAAAGAACTGAAAATAAGCGAGGAAGCCAAAATGTGCAAATAGAGGACTGAATGCAAAAATTCCCAAAACTAGAAGAGGACGTATTGAAATAGATTCAAGGACACAGTGAAAACGGCATTAGAATCAACAAACGTGATTGAAATATACACACATTAACTCACGCTACAGATGAACTTAACAGACTTTTAGGGCGGAGTTGGCTGGTGCTAGAGGTACCAAGCGTCGTGGACTTAGCATGAGAACCGAAACATATCAGAAAATGTCACAAAGAGTATGAAGATAAAATTTCTTCCCATCGCTTTATTATTCAACAGTGAAAGAAAAGCCTAATAGCGAATATGGGCGAAACTTCTGACATTTGATGTGCCGAGTAACAGAACTGGAACAGAAGAAGTATAAACAAGTGAAATGAAAAACTGCATTGCGCTGTTGTCCTTTCATGTTGTGCTGACGGTACCAAACTTTATAGAATGATCATTCTCAAGTGCAAAACAATCCTAAAACCTTTTGAAATACCGGCTGGTGGTGTTCACGTACATGACGAGGTTTGGATGGACGATGCTGGTGTGAAACTATGTATTAACAGAGTGTGGGAGAGAAGGGAGGGTGCTTTATTAAAGAAATCTTATGGTGCTAGATTAGTTTAGTAGTCATTTGAAAATGAAAAGTGAAATTGAGACAGGGAAATACAGAGCTTGCTGTTATTCCGGGAAGACTTTTTCACAATTTCAACTTGTTAAGGTCTCGATAACTAAAAAAATTTAAAGTGTATATGATAGAGGAACGGAACAAATGGATGATGGTTGGAAAGCAATCTGAGTTCATACTGAAGGGAGCTTTAAAACGACCTACAATCAAAAAAGTGTGTCAGTGGAAAAACAGTCGTGGTCTGGGACGAGAGAATATATTGTTAAGTTTCTCAAGAAGTGCGGCGTATCACTCTCTATGGCGCTGAAGACCGTCTTATATATTACGATGACGACGAAGAGGAGGAAGAAGACGAAAGTTCAGAGACGATTTTCAGGGATTTTAAAGGTCAGTTCGGTTTTATAAACTAAAAATCTTATAGTCTAAAGTACGGTAACACTGACTGTGTACCTGCAGAATTAAATCGTTGTACGACAAACAGTTCAGGAGATAAGATAAACATTGAGATGCACTAAACAAATGTTTTATGCATGCCTGTTCAATTTTTTAAGGTATCTGGGGGCGGGATGACAGAGGGGGAGTAGTACTTTACCGCTGATATAAAATTAACTAGTACGTCCAAACATTTATGTCAGGCAAACCAGACGTTTGAAATAAAAAAAAAATTTAAGATCTGATCACTAACTATTCAATCTACACTCCAATAACTTTAAACATTTTCCAACAAAACTTTTAAAAAGATTACCCTCATCCTGTCCGTATTGTTGGCCATCCTCTTCCATATGTGTCTTGTAAGTGTACATGTCTCACAAACACTTTTATGAAAGACATCTAAACACAAATTTATAACAAATGTTCGTAAACTCCAGTCATTTGCCTTTATTCATGATGTTAATATGTACAATCTCATCGATTTAGGAGATACCATTCAAACATCAGACCTGCATATGACTCAGTCTATAGGCTATACATCCCAATTTTCTAAAAATTGTTTTTCAAAGATTATAAACTATTCGCTTTTGGGCACCACTGTGTGTCTCGAATCACGGTGGCAAACTCTTATCAGATATTTCTCCGCTGGAAAACAGTTATTTTTAGTCTTCATCGAGATAAGCTATTACATCGGTCGGAAACAATACCTCTGAGCTAAGTGTACTTTGAGCCGGGGCATTCGCTCACACTTTGTAATCACGCGACACGTTCATCGCAATTAATGAAGGTTACATCCCAGACCCTTCTGAGTAAGAATGAATACTTCAATATGTTAAGTGTCTCGTGAAATAAGAAAGCATGAAACGTTCGAAGTTTAACCTAATTTTGCAGATCTTCGCTGCCGCAATCAATTCTACAAATTTCTCCTAGTTGCATATCGTCTCATGGTGCAGTATTATGTACCTATTTTTCAGTCACTACTGTAGCGTAACACTTCTGAGGGATGACGTCAAGAGCGATCGAAAATTTTGTACAGCATTTTACAACATGATGTGGTATATAATACAGAAAAAATTTATGTGAATTGAAGCTTCACGTAGCGTAAGGAACAATTACAGACGGACAATTTCCTTAAGGTCACTGCGATTCAAACAATGATCACTAATAACAAGAACAATACAGTCAAGGTCAGTAGAAAATTTATGTGATTCAAAAAGACTGATTGAATAACGACACATAGTACGACAAACTTTCTCAAATATGAAACTTCCGGGCAGATTAAAACTGCGTACCGGACCAAGACTCTAACTCAGTGCCGAGTTCGAGTCTCGGTACGGCACACACTTTTAATCTGCCAGGAAGTTTCATATCAGCGCACACTCCGCCGCAGATTGAAAATTTCATTATGGAAACATTTCTCAAATACCTTCGCAATATTACGATGCTTATTGCAGGGTATCAGGGGGAGAGTTTCAGTGTGCTGGTCGTGTTCCAGAATGTGCCTTTTAACGTTATGTAAGGCGATTGGACATTGTTGGGTACCGGCACATTTCTTCCGCTTTGTGAGAATTACTTACGAAAACTGTCAGTGAACTTTCGGTGTCATCTGAAACACAGTTGCGGTGGTCTTTATCAATATTTACTTTATAAAGATATAAAGCATGAAACGATCAAGTTTACTGCAAAAAATGAAATCCATTCATTGCTGTTTCTGTATCATTTCATAATTACTTCCCCAGCATCGCCTGATTTAATTAGCTACATTTCATTGCCCTTGTTTTACTTTTGTTGGTGTTCATTTCCTCTTTTGTTTACGTTGATTTCCTAATCTCTTAGGAAACTACGCATTTCGTACTACAGCTCTTCAAGGCCTTTTGCGGGCTCAGATAGAACCAGCAAATATGTCCCACCTCTATTCTTGAAATTATCCAACTCCTGCATATAAAATGCAAATCAATGTTTATGACTTCATATCTCCTGAACTGTGAGTCGTGCAATGAAATAACTCTGAAGGTACTTTCAGCGGCACATATGGACACTGCATACTGTACCGTGAATAGAATTAGTACTACAGAAACAATAAGTTAAAACGTCATTTAACATGCTGAAGTTTTACTGCATTAACACCATTCTGTGGAGATGTCAGTGGGAAAAAGTTCGGAAAAGGTTTGAAATTATGGTTCAAATGGTTCTGAGCACTATCGACTTAACTTCTGAGGTCATCAGTCGCCTAGAACTTAGAACTACTTCAACCTAACTAACCTAAGGACATCGTACACATCCATGCCCGAGGCAGGATTCGAACCTGCGACCGTAGCGGTCGCTCGGCTCCAGACTGTAGCGCCCAGAACCGCACGGCCACTCCGGCCGGCGGTTTAAAAATCATGTGCAAAGTTTGTTGGAAGAAGCACTAGCGAAGTTCTGTCATTCTCAAGTACTGGATGAATATGGAAATAAACCCCATGCTTCTCGACAGAGCGTAGGGGAACGATGCGGGAGACCCGCACCGACGTACTAGGCGCGGTCTGCTGTTGCCTTTCGTGCGCTGTTATCTATGCTCTGAGAACAACTGACACTAAATTGTTGTATCTGTTTGTGTGTTTTGCTTTTATTTGGTCTCCAGAGTTTGTAATCTAACCATCGAGTAGGCCAGCCGCCTGAGTGCGTAATAGCCGGACTGGCTAACTTCAAAAGCTTTTTAGACTGTTTTTGACCATCCTGTGCCCATAATTTCTAACTTGTTCTGTTAAACCTTTAACGTAAGATTATAACTCTTAATGAGTAGATTATAACACCATTTAAATTTTTAAATTTGGTCAATAACCAAACCGAATTTCTGAAATCAAAATTTTGTTGCCGCTGGAAGCCACAGCCTGCAACTGGCACTGTGTTCCCGTTTTAGCCGTTTGGTAATAATCGTCGGTGGGAGTGGAGTCACTACTGATATTTCACGAACCCGAGCTGCGCCATGCCCAGCGTTTTGTCGCAGGCTGTGGCGAGCCTCGAGAGACTGCGACTGAACAGGCGGAACGTGTAATTGAGTTGTAAAGGTCCCGACTGGCTGCAGCTCGCTACTGCAAGTCACCGGAAAATTCACTTTTCAGTTTGGTCGGGCAATGACGACGGTGCTATCTGAATTCTTTGTGCTCTTTTCTGCATGGATTTCAATTAGCAGTGCCTAACAGATCGAATGCATCCTTTAAGTTTGTTGCTGTTTGAGCAGTCTGTCCCTACAAGACATTTAGATTTAATTTACATTAAATTTTTCTGTGTTTTATACCAAGTCATGTTGTAAAATATTGTACCAATTTTTCGGTCTCTATCGCAATCAGCCTTCGTAAGAGCGTCTGCAACAGTGACCGAAAAATAGATACATAATTTTGCAATATCACACTGTATACAGGGCGGTGAAAATGAAAGTGGTCCGGACGAATGGGCAAGATCGGACGTGAATGTATCCATGTAACCACACCCCGTGACGCGAACACCACGTGTCCAACCGCCATGTGATCCACCGAAGTTCAGAGCGCAGTGTGTCAGTGTGAGTGGAGCAGTGCAAAGGGGACCATAGTACTCACAGTGGAGCAGCAAGTGTTCGTTGTGGAAAGTGACGTGACAGCACAGTCGTGAAAACGGCGTGGTCAGTTGTTTGCTGAAGAGTGCCAGCGAAGAGTTCCCTGCAACACTTAGTCCGAAAATGGCGTGACATAGGATGTGTTTTAAACCAGTCAAAACAACATCCCGAAACGTGCCTTCACACCAGAAAATGTGACTGTATTTCACCATAAAATGCTTCACAGTCCTACCAAATCAACCCGACGCCTGTCGCAAGAGACCGGCAAATCGTGTCGATCGTGCGGACCAATACTCCACTTGGACCTGCACATGCATCCCTAGCGAGTTTGTGCTCATACAGTAAAACCAGCAAGTGCCTCTCAGAGGCTCCAGTTTTGTGAGTGGCTTTGCACTGGTATAACACTCAATGGCTTTGACATGGATCTGTAGTTTATGTCTGATGAAGCCTGGTTTAACCTGGTAGGTTACGTCAAATCACAAAATCCTAGGTTATGGACAGCGGAGAATCCACATAAGTTGCACGAAACAGAACTGCATGATCACAAAGTTGGGAGTTCGGTGTGCAATGACTGCACGCCGCATTATTGGCTCCATCTTTCATCGCACCCTAACCTTGCCGCATTACACTGCCAACATTCTGAAACCAATTGTGGCAGCATTAAAGGAGAAGCAAAACACCTGCAGTTACTTCTAACAGGATGGAGCAACTGAACATACTGTCGGCCGTACCATGGAGCAAATTTACACAACCTTCAAGCCTAACACAGCTGTTAGCGGAGGTCGCGACTCCAGCTCGCTACCCAGGTCTCCTGTTCTGTCGGTGTGCGATTACTTCGTGAGGGGGACCCTCAAGTCTAAGGTGTATCGCAGCAACGATCATAGTCTTCAAGATCTGCAGCCCAACATTTCAGATGAGACTGCAGCAATTCTAGCTGTCCAACTTCGATAAGTTTGCAACAACTTGCTGACCAGGACACAAAAGTGCCAAGAGATGAATGATTATCACTCTCAACATCTGATGTAGTCAGGTTAGTACTGTATTTCCTTTCCTCTGCTATCTTTGTACCCCGGAACTCTGTTCTTTGGGTCACTTTTATTTGCCCAGCCCTGTACAACTGGAAGATATTTATGGAAACTGATTGCGGTTGCAGAAAGTCTAGGAACTCAGGTTAAATTATGTGAATGCGTGGCATCTTATTTCAAACACGTCCGAAAGAACAGACACCACGCGGAATCCGCAGCTGTGACGCATTATATGTAAATTGAAGGTGGTGGAGAGGAGAAAGGAACGGGGAAGGTATTATCGATGTCAGTCGCATCGGGACATTACGCGGAATCATCATAGCCACCGAAAAAATGGTTCAAATGGCTCTAAGCACTATGGGACTTAACATCTGTGGTCATCAGTCCTCTAGAACTTATAACTAATTAAACCTAATAACCCAAGGACATCACACACACCTAAGGACATCATACACATCCATGTCCGAGGCAGGATTCGAAACTGCGACCGTAGCAGCCGCGTGGTTCCGGACTGAAGCGCCTATAACCGTGCGACCACAGCAGCCGGCTCATCGCCGCTGATACCGCGTAAATGTCCCAGTGCAGCTGACATCAGTAATCACTCTCCTTTCCTTTCTCCCCCTTCCGCCTATTTACGTACAATTAGGTTAAACTTTGAACGTTTCATGTTTCCTTATTTCCCGATACTGTTGAGCATACCGAACTATCCATACTTACTCCGTAGGGTCTCGGTTGTATTAATCACAGTGAGGAAGTCGCCTGATTACTTAGTGTGAGCGTATGTCCTGCGTCAAAGTACACTTAGCTGAGAGCTATTACATCCGACAGACGTAATAGCTTATCTCGATGGCGACTAAAAATAATTGTTTTCCGACGGTTTTTCCTCATTAACTATTGAGATATACTGTATACCTGAATCTGCCACAATGATTTGGAAACACAGTAGTGCCTAAAAACCAATAGTTTATAATTTATTTGTAACATTCTTATAACAGTGTCACACACAGACTATTTTGTAGATAGTCATATAGACGTCTGACAATTAGGGAATAGGTTCCAACAAAAGTTTATATCTGCGGCGTCATGTTTGCCTGATATACGTGTTTGGAGAGACTAGTTCAGATTTATAGATTTCCAGCAAACGCCTCCCCATCCCCAACACACATTCTCCACTAACATCCATTTTGCGCACCTCAATGTCTGATATCTGCTGAACGCTGCTCTACAGTATTAGTGTGTCCGTTCAGATCACATCAGCCATGGCCTCCACTGCAACAATGCACAACAGAAACAAAACAAATCCCGACTATCATTTTCGGCAGTTTCAAAGCAGGGACACAAAACAACTCCGAAGCTTACTGAAATGTAATACCTCCGATTTTATGTGAAAACTCAAAGCTTTTCAAATGAAATTGACTTTATTAACATTTTACGCCTCTATCACGTCTACATATTTATTTCTCAACTTAAGTTACCCTCGCGAAGAACACATTTTCTCCCAACGAGAGACCAGTCTGTTGATACCGTCTACAGTTGATGGGAGCCGCCACCTCACCTCTGCTTCCATCAATGTATCACCATCAACTCTGAAGTGTTCTGTAAGTTCTGAAAACAGACGAAAATCAGATGGAACCAAGTCCGGGCTGTATGTAGGATGAACGATGACGGTGAATTCAAGAAATCGGATTGTTGCAGATGTCGGGTGTGGTCTGGTATTGTCACGCTAAAGGACAAAAAACTCTTCGAAACGCGATTACAGCACGCAGTTTCTCACGCACCAAGATAATAGGTACGTTGTACACCTCAATTTTACACTCTACAATTCGGAGCCCCCTTTCGGCAGAGCGCTACAAATACACAGACACGAAGAATAAAAATGTAGAATATTATTAACGTTTGTAATCCTTCGTACTTCCATGGTACTAGAGGGAGCTGTAGAGGGCCAAAACTGTAGAGGAAGACAGAGATTGGAATACGTCAAGCAAATAATTGAGGACGTAGGTTGCAAGTGCTACTCTGAGAGGAAGAGGTTAGCACAGGAAGGGAATTCGTGGCGGGCCGCATCAAACCAGTCAGTAGACTGATGACAAAAAAATCCTTCGTATTTAACTCCCCAGTTGCACAATGTCGAGAGGGGTGGTATGTGAACTTCTCGGTACGCTATGTTTGACACTCATTTCCAGTGGAGACACACTCTCCATCCGGAGAGCCCGGTTGGCATATCGGTACCGGCCGAGCGCCGTGTCATCCTCCCCCAACGGCGACGCTGGATGCGGTATGGTGGAGCGTCGGGTCAGCACGCCGCCCTCCCGGCCGTTGTAAGTTTTGCGACCCGGAGCTGCACTACTCTGTCAAGTAATTCCTCAGTCGGGCTCACGAGGTTCAGTGGACCGCGTTCCAGATCTCCCATCAAGGGAATGTCCCTGCCAATACGGGGATCCAACCCGCGTCTTCCGCACAGCAGTCAGCCGCGGTGACTGCTCCGCTATGGAGGCGGACTCATTTCAAGAAGAATAGTAAAACATATTCTTCGCTTAAATTTAATGCTGTCCGTAAAATAGAATGGTCTTCACCATGACGACCAGGTGGATTCTGAAAACGTCTATCATGTAAAAACCCATTCACTGTTTTCTCACTTCAAAGCCATGGATCAAGGGAGTCTGTAGATGCATTGTTTGATGACTCGGTATCAAACATATGATTGTCATCGGAAGTACGACCGCATGGGGTATCAAGCGGGATTTGGCACTGGAATGAGGATTTCTTGGTGGGGAGAACACAGCATGTCTTGAATGGAGAGCTGTAGAAATTACTTCTTGCGTTTCCTTGGGGAAGTGTATTGGGGCCTTTGCTGTTCATGTTATATACATTAATAGCCTTGCATACAATATTAATACTAACCTCATACTTTTTGCTGATTATGTAGGTATCTGTAACGTATTTCGAAGTGGTGCAGAGGCTGGCAACTAGCTTTAAATGGTCAGAAATGTGAAATTGTGCATGTACAAAACGAAATTATTACACTATTATGACAGCAATAGCAATGATTTAGAATCGGTCAAGTCCCAAAAATACGCGAGTGCAACACTGCATGGATATGAAATGGAACGATCATACAGGCTCTGTCGTACGTAAAGCAGGGAACAGACTGTTTGGATGATTTGTAGGACGGTGTACACTATACAGTGGGAAGTGCCCTCTGCCACGCCCTTCAGAGGTCTGCTGAGCACGGTGCGGACACATGTAGATGCACGTCAGTGGCAGCGGGAGCTCCTCCGGACGCAGGGAGTTTCTGCTCACGCACCGCTTGACCCGCATATGCAACCGGCCGTGGCGCGCTGGGTCTCGAGCTCTTTCTGCCCGGTGACCCCGCTTGCGCACTCCCTCAGACGATTACAACGTGACGCCGTAACTATTTTGCACTGTAGACCCTCTTACGCCAGACACCGGTCCCACGTATAAACATCAGTTCTCGGCAGTGCTGGAACGTGCTAAGTAACTCACATCAAGACATTGGTGTCAATTCGGCATCACAGGAAATGTGAAATGTTCGACTACAGCCACTAGAAGATTGACCCAATAACAGAATCTATGACTGATCGTAACTGCACGACGAAATTGAACACGTGGGGAGGAAATTTGTCTGTAGTGTTTGCGACGGGCGCTCAGAGCTGTCATTACCACCTCGATAAATAGAAGTTGCGTAATTGATTTTTTTTTTCCAGGTTTGCAGTTCCGGTACACGTTGCATTCCCAGTGCCACAATACCGTACCAGGGCACTAGAGGACCAAAACGAAGTTGTGCAACCCACTGATAAAGTGGAGTATCGTTCGGTAATTCGTTTTCGGCAGGAGCTAAGATACTGCACCTGCGTCAAGCAAATCCAGATGATTTCCTTGACCTACAAACATGGTGAGAGACACTTATGTGGAAGTAGTTTTCATTTTATTTTGACACGACAAAATGAAAACTGGACGAAGAACAGAAAATACATTTCAGTTCTGCGTTAGTTAAAAGAGAACTTATTTTATTGGAAAGAAGTATAGTTTAATTATAATAGTTTTTATTGCATCTTTCGTCCACATCAGAGAAAAAAATAGCAGGCGTAGACCTCACGGCGACACGACAATATGAGCTTAAAGCAAGTATATATGGCGGAGGTAAAAAAAAAATCTGGACAAGCCGGGCACTGTAGCAACATTTCTGCTGGTGTTGAAAACTAATTACCACGCAATAATCAATGCGCTGCGCTATTCAGTTTTGTCGCGCTACAGTACTGTACCGCGGTGACTTCAACGCGCAGCAGGACTGCGGCAGGTATGTATGTACCTGCGAACAAGGGACAGGCTTCGTTCCCCAGTCGACCTTAGAATTTTTTCTGTCATTTATTACTTCTACATCTGACAATGAATAGTCTTGTTGAGAGAAATGGCGCAAGTTGAACCGCGGTTCTGTGTCCCCCCGGCCCCCTCTATCCCTTTTTTTCCGATGCCATCTTCATTGAGGGTACCACATGTACAGAGGCGGCATCTGTTCACACTCAGCTTTCGGTTTTTAAGCCGTTCTCCAGTGATTATAAACACACAAAAGCACACACTATTATCGCTACGAAATGGTAACAACAGCGTTAGAATAAATTTTTAGTCAAACAACCTAAACTAAGAAACAGAAGAGATTTCTACCATTTTACCGACGTTCTGCTTGCAGCTAATCAAAATCCCATTTACAATCTCCACATTGATACTCAAGATCGTCCACTTATTTTACGTGGATATTATCACAACGTATTCCAGCGGCTGTACTAGCGGAACAGTGAGGGGGAGGATGAGGTAGATTGAGGAAGCAGGGGTAGGTGAAGAAGGGCAGATGGGGAGGATGACGTGCACAGATCGAGGACAGAGCTAGTGGCACGAGGAGATGTATTGTCAGAACAACAGAGAGGGGATAAAGGAAGAAACTGACAGAGGGCGGAGGAGGAGAGACTGGCATATGGGGAGGGAGACATGGACTAATAGAAGACAGGAATAAATAAACACCCGCAGAACACCGAATGCTCAACTATTACTTGTGTATAATTATACTTTTTAATCGCCCTCACTCACTCTTTGGTCACCAGTAGATCTCTGCAAATTTCTCCCTTAAGCACACAAACTGTCAGAACTCCCGTTACATTTTCGTAAACCAAAACTAACGGAAATACAAAATGTGAAGACACTGCCATTTTAGATATATGGCTACTTCTGTAGGTATCTATCTTTCTGCTGATTTACTTTCACACCACTGTCTCCTCATTTTGTACCAGTAATTTATCGTTTTCTATACAGATTGTCACTGGACAATGGCTTAAAAAGACGAAACTGATTGTGAAAGGTAAGAAAAGTTTCAATATATAACAGCCTGAGTGGAGAAAAATCACGCACTCATTTTTCCGAGGCGGTAATTAAAACCACCCATTTTAAGTCTTCGAGAGAGAGAGCGAAATGACGGCTGCTCCTCTTTGGCTAGGTTTTTATCGTTGGGAGTTTCCTGTTTCGGATGCTACGTTTCCCAGATCTGTGAGATACGTCCTCCGGGATGCGCGCATTGTGGAGGCTTACTTAAGTCGTCACCGTCAACGCGCCGTGGCATCCACCGTGCAACGTGCTATCTACGTGCTGCTGGACGCTCCGCCTGTGCATACGGCGTATGCCTTGAACTGGTACTTCCAATCGAAGCTCCTGCAGCAGTCGTCGGCTGTGTCTGGCGCGCAACTCACACAGGTTGTTTACGAAACAGATGGGCGCAATATTCACACGTTAGCTCTATTAAAACGCACATAAACTACCTTGTCGGTATGCTAGTCATGTTGTACTGTGAAACTTTAGTATCAATAAATAAAAGACAAAAAGGAAATCCCTGTCCGGTCAGTAACGTCACCGGCTTATAAAATTTCCATTACAAACAGTGCAATACGCATTTATAAGATTCTTCCACATAAAAGTTATTTCATCATTCACGCTTTTTATTAATGGCTGTGATCAAGCGTAATTTTTTTTTCTGTTTTCCGTCATTTCTTAGTTGCTTCAGAATTCGTGAAGGTATGTTCCGTCTATGCAGCTAACTGAAGGCAGTTTATTGCCATACGCGTTTCGCTTCTTTTATTTGTGAAGTGTCTTCTGCGGCCTGTAATACATGTTTCTTTTTACACATAATAAATGTATTATGTTTTAGTTACTATGTTACTTTTTGTGATGCTTTTCTCTTTTTTTAGGTTAGAATCAACTTTCGTAGAACAAATTTCGTGATGTAAATGAAATTATCGTTCGGTGTTGCTTACCATTTCCTGCGCTGTTAGCCCAGTGTGTGGCATGGAGAGGTGTTCATTAGTCTCTACTCTCCAGTTGGCCGATTTCCGGCGTTCTTTCACCGAAATTTGATTCAACACATCGCATACATCAGACAAAATGAAAAGTGCAAGCGATGTGTTGAATCGTGTGTGTGTGAAATAATGCCATAAATCGGCCAACATGAGCATGGAGACTAATGAACAATGTCCAGGACCCACACTGGGTTAACATCGCTGGAAATCTTAAGCAACACCGAACGATAATTTCACATCACAAAATTTGTGCTAGAAAAGTTGATTCTAATCTAAAAAACCACCATAAAATGTAACATTCTAATTATGCCATAATACGTTTATTATATGTAGAAAAAGAAACATGTAATACACGCCACTGAAGATACTTCACAAATAAAAGAAACGAAACGGGTATGGCAATAAAAAAACTCGCCTTCAATTAGTTGCATAGACAGAACATACCTCCACGGCTTTAATCAATGTTTCTACTTGGTAACAAAATCTTTTGAAGATGTGAAATACAAGCCTTTAAATGAGAAAATCCAAAATGTCTTACTGCAAGTACTGTAAGCTTTCTTGTAAATAAAGCCCATCGAACAAACACACGAGAGAGAGAGAGAGAGAGAGAGAGAGAGAGAGAGAGAGAGAGAGAGAGAGAACATATATTTACTCAAGACAATATAATTCTATTAAGTTAATAAGGAAGTCTCAGAACCTATTAGAATACTGGAAGGTGTGTATAAACGAATATGGATTTAGTGAGACGCTCACCAGTTACATGCCTCTCAATACTTTGTGACTGCGTCTCTATTCGTTCCGCTGCACTAAACTACTTTCATATAGACCTAGTCTTGTATGTTACTGTCTTACGTGACTTTTCCCGTAATTTTATTACAAAAAAAAAAAAAAAAAAAAAAAAACGAACATAGCGTCTCCAGACACTGCACTGAAAAGGAGTGGCATGCATGTGACGTTGGTGGGTAGCGTTCTTCCATCTTACTGGTGTACATTCGAACGCACGTTCAGAATATACTGAGGATCAAAAGTCCTGGATGCCTCCTAATATCTGAAGTCCCCTGCAGAAGTACTGAGCCATGTTGCCTCTACAGCCGTCTATAATTGCTTGAGTGTTGCCGGTGCTGGATTTCGTGCAGGAACTGAGCTCTCGATGATGTCCCATAAATTTCGATGGGGGGTTCGTGTCTGGCGATCAGGGTGGCCAATCATTCGCTTGAATTGTTCAGAATATTCTTAAAAGCAATCGCGAACAATTGTGCCCTGAGACATGTTTGAGAACATGAAGTCCATGAACGGCTTCAAATAGTCTCAGAGTAGCCGAACATAACCATTTCCAGTCAATGATCGGCTCAGTTGGTCCAGAGGACCCAGTTCATTCCACGTAAACGCAGCCCATACCATAATGGAGCCACCACCAGCCTCACAGTGCCTTGTTGACAACTCTGGTTCATGGCTTCGAGGGGTACCTAATCCTACCCTCAGCTCTTCCCGACTGAAGTCTGGATTCATCTGACCACGTCACGCTTTTCCAGTCGTCTAGGGACCAACTGATATGGTCACGAGCCTGGGAGTCGCGGATCACGCTACAGTGAGTGCCTATGAAACTCACCAAGATTTGGAAGAACACTGCCAAATAACGCAAAGGTCCGGCTTGTTGTAACACTTGCACTTTCAGTCTTCTTTTACGGCCTGCTGCGGCCTGCTGCTAACGCCAAATTTCGCAGTACTGTCCTATCGGATGCGTTCATCGTACGTCCCATACTGACAGTGTTGCTTGTCTGTTAGCACTAACAACTCTACGCAAGCAATGTTGCTCTCGGTCGTTAAGTGAAGGCGTCGGCCACTGCGTTGTCCGTGGTGAGAGGTAACACCTGAAATTTCGTATTCTCTGCAAACTCTCGACACTGTGGCTTTCGGAATATTTAATTCCCTAAAGATTTCTGAAATGGAATGCCCGCGTGTCTAGCTCCAACTACCATTCCGCATTCAAAGTCTTAATTCTCGTAGTGCGGCCAAAACGACGTCGGATCTTTTCACATGAATTGCCACTTCCGTGTATTTGTCGTGCTTGGTATTTTTGTACACGTTAGGAAAGACTCCCCAACGTGCTTATTCCACGCTGTGACGTCGGAAACTCGGCACCGGGGCCAACGAGATATACGGGCTCTGCAACGAACTCATGGCGTCACACTAGTCTGCTTGTCCGCCACACTTCGTGAACGCTCTGCCCCGTGCAGGGTTCACGGGAAATCAATATTTAATCCAAGAGCTAGCCAGTAAAGGTCTTTAATTTCTCGTGTGCAATCCACAGCTTACATGCAGTTGAAACACACAATTGTTGTTGTGGTCTTCAGTCCTTAGACTGGTTTGATGCAGCTCTCCATGCTACTCTATCCTATGCAAGCTGCTTCATCTCCTAGTACCTACTGCAACCTACATCCTTCTGAATCTACTTAGTGTATTTATCTCTTGGTCTCTCTCTACGATTTTTACCCTCCACGCTGCCCTCCAATACTAAATTGGTGAT
The DNA here is from genome assembly GCF_023898315.1 of Schistocerca nitens. NCBI lineage: Eukaryota > Metazoa > Arthropoda > Insecta > Orthoptera > Acrididae > Schistocerca > Schistocerca nitens. The sequence goes on along the minus strand of NC_064623.1, from coordinate 143,349,779 downwards.
CCCTTGATGCCTTAACACATGTCCTACCAACCGATCCCTTCTTCTAGTCAAGTTGTCCCACAAACTTCTCTTCTCCCCAATCCTATTCAATACCTCCTCATTAGTTATATGATCTACCCATCTGATCTTCAGCATTATTCTCTCTACTTCGACCATCATCAGTTATTTTTCTCCCCGAATAGCAAAACTCCTTTACTACTTTAAGTGTCTCATTTCCTAATCTAATTCCCTCAGCATCACCCGACTTAAGTCGACTTAAGTCGACTACATTCCATTATCCTCGTTTTGCTTTTATTGATGTTCATCTTATATCCTCCTTTCAAGACACTGTCAATTCCGTTCAGCTGCTCTTCCAGGTCCTTTGCCGTCTGACAGAATTACAATGTCATCATCAAACCTCAAAAACTTTTACTCCATGGATTTTAATTCCTACTCCGAATTTTTCTTTTGTTTCCTTTACCGCTTGCTCAATATACAGATTGAACAACATCGGGGATAGGCTACAACCCTGCCTCACTTCCTTCCCAACCACACTGCTTCCCTTTCGTGCCCCTCGACTCTTATAACTGCCATCTGGTTTCTGCACAAATTGTAAATAGCCTTTCGCTCCCTGTATTTTACCCCTGCCACCTTCAGAATTTGAAAGAGAGAATTCCAGTCAACATTGTCAAAATTAAGAACTATTAAATCCGCCTAAAATAGTTACTCGCTCTCGGATGGAGGCGCTGCTGGCACTCTTGTCCTCGCTCAACTCTGCGTTCGAATGTACGACCCGTGTGACGACGGCAGCCTTAGTATGTCCCTCCCGGCGACAATGAATAAAATTTGAGGAGGACAGCGGCAACGGCGTCGCAGAGTTGGCAGGCGCTTCCGCACGCGGATACGGACGCGCAGGAACACGCTGAAGCCACGTGCGGCCTGGCCAGGATGAGGAAGAGCGGGCCGCGTCGGGAAATCGATGCGTGGGCTACTGCGCCTTGGCCCGCCGCCGCCGCGTTCGCTGCCCCGTTGAAGACCGGGCTGGGCAGCCGGCCAGCACAGTTGGCGTAACCTTGTCCGCAATGCACTTGTAGTAACTGCGGCCGCACCGCGGTGGCGCCATTGTTCCAACGAGAAGACTAATTTGACGTCTATGTTGCAAACGGCAACGGCGCGGTTGTGAATTACATACCATTCGAAACTGCGGACAGTATCTGCGTACACCTGTGCTCTCCGAGTCACCGTTCTGGCACCTCTAGCGCCGATACAACGGGACTCTTTCCTCTACTGTGGTTCAGCTAAGTAAACATCTCGTGACATCTATCATTCGCACGAGGCTGTGACACGGGTGTCATACCGAGCACATGTACATCGAATACATATTCTAGTCTCTCGAAGGGGGTGATCAGTGATCAAACTGACGTGGCCTATGTGAATTATATAATGCTGGCATGTGGAAAGTACATGAAAGCACAAGAAATACTCCACAGGCAACTACCTGAAATGGGTTTTCCCCTACTTACAAGAGTCACGTCCTTTCCCTTCAGACTCTAAGAGTATGTACAATTTGATAGCTGAACGTATAGATTTAAACTGAGCTGATAACAAAAGCAAAGGACATCAATCGTCACACAGATTAGACATCAATCTCAGCAAGTGCAAGCTCGTAATAATTTATCGAAGAGCTCAAGTCCACCTATCAGATCGATTAAACGAATTGGAAATGCATTCTTTTGTCTATCTTGGGTCAACCAACTCTGACGCCGGGAGCTGTGAAGATGAGACAAGACGGATCACGCTACGGTGAGTGCCTAAAAAGCTCACCAAGATTTGGAAGAACACTACCAAATAACGCAAAGGTCCAGCTCGTTGTAACACTTGCATTTTTAATCTTCTTTTACGGTCCCAAAATGGACCCGTACGGCCGGTGGCAAGAAAAGCGTAGGTGCTGCCGCAGGGTGCTGAACAAAAAATGGACTGAGACAAGAACAAACTTGTCCACTGAAAAACTCAATATCTCCTGGCACCTTTTTTCTCGTGTCAACCAAAAACATCTGATTTTTGGCTATACTGTGAAAAAGGATGGAGAAAATCTAGAAAAACTAGTATTGGAAGGGAAGACTGAGGGCAAGAGACCAAGGAGAAGAGCAGTGAGCAGGTGGATAGATCAAGTCGAGAAGATATCTGGTTTCCCTCACCAGCAGGCTCCAAGAGAAGCTGGACACCATCTGTGGGGCCACAGCACTCAGCAATGATCACGACGACTTCTTCTTCTTCTTCTTCTTCTTGTTATGTCAGAGAACATGGTGGTCTAGCAGGCAGAGCAGTGGAGTCTGGCCCTCGAGGTCGCGGATTCAATCACAGACACGGGCGATGAATTGTCCTCATTCCTACCCCTCCAGGACGACTTCAGATCCAGGTATCAAATGAGTACCGAGGATCTTTTTTGGCGATAAAAGGCAGCTGCTTGATCAAAGAAAAGCTGCACTCCACCTCCAGTCATACCAGTGGCCTGTCATGGACTTCTACCACAAACTAACTTAGCTTTTTACAATGAAATGTCAAGTTTTTGCTGAAGTACTCTTACAGTGAGTGCTGTTATTGCAATAATGTGTTGTACTTCTTGTAAAAATAAAGTAAGAAGCTGTATCTGTAAATTAAGGCACAAATTATCTTGAATAGGGTACTCCATATGAAACCATTCAAAGAGTAGACTTACTTTGAGCATGACTACAATTAAATCTTGATACTTTATATACTATCCTCAACAATGAGGTTATGGAAACAGCTTCCTTTAACTCAAATTTTTATATGAAGTATGCATAGTTTTAACTATTACTAGCACTATGTATTAAAATCATTCCATCCGCTTTCTGTTCCTTTCGCAAATGGTTCGTAGATATATTGACGGCACTTTTATCTTTCTTCAATTCCAGTCAACAATCATTGCTTTTCATCAGTCTGTCAATAATGGTCATCCTCAGATCTGAATAAAACATACACTTTACCTACATTACTGAAATGCTAATCCAGTTCACAATTCACAAACCCAGTTTCACACTGCCTATTGAAGGGCTTCCAGGGGCAACAAAAATCTGATTCTCTGTATTTCACGTCGTCGGTGAGCAAATCTAAAAATTTTAAATGGCGTGAATTTACTCATTACGGAGTATAATCTTACGTTAAAAATTAGGCGCAAGTACTATAATGATAAACATTGTGTGTCTTGAGGTACTGTAACTTTACACTAAACTTCAAACCTTTTCAAAAAGTTCTCTCACAGACAATTCTCACAAAATGATGAGAAAAAAATGTTTGTCATTAACTATATTCTCATTGCTTATACAGTAAAACTTCAGCATGAAGAAACTCATTTTAATTTGTTACTGATTTGCTACTATTTCTGTTCACAACTAATTTGCGGACAATATCCACACACACTACTGAATGTACCTGCAAGATTATATCATTTTACAACATACAACTCAAGATATGTGACATTATAAACAGATATGCTGAAAACAATAGCTTTTCCTTAAAATGGAATGCAAATTGCCCAGGCTACACTCATCCAGGGCTTGAAAATTAGGGCACTTCTTAGTGACTTGCAATTAACTTTTAACATAGTTTAAAACCTTTTTCTCACTCTCATGCTTAGCAACAAATATTTAACTCATTTGTTTTATACATGAGGGATGGATTCTTTAAGGAACTGGGAGTTTGCTGGTATTATCCTAACAGCACCTATACTGGTGGGTCAATAATTAAGTACCAATGGCAAGCCCATAAGTCCAGGATACAATTGCCTCTCAATCTTAAGATTATTTTTGTCATCTGTTCTTTCGTATCGTCCAATTATTTGTGATTGTGAAAAATAGTAAGCTGAACAGAAGTTCAGAATCAACACTGAATTATAGGACCTCCTACAACTGGTAAGTTAAGTCCATTCAAAGGTTAGAGGAAGGCGAGGGCATACCACCTTGAAAAGGACTATACCTTGTATAGAAATGGTGCTCAAACTGACCTTCAGGCTGTAGATTTTTTTTTCTTTTATGCTTTTCACAAGCCAGATCTCTCATGTTTGCAATAGCAAAGAGAGAGATGGTTATGTTCGGAGAAGCCACTGTGTGTGTCTTCTTAGAATGTGGGCCACTATAATTTTGAAAATATGGCTCTATGCGATATAAAACGCCTTTCTTGCAGCTTCTCCCACTGCAGTTTTTTGAGGATCATTCCTGTGACACACACACACACACACACACACACACACACACACACACACACACACACACACACACTTACTCGATCAATCTGTAACGAACTGTGCACTTATTCGGATCTTCTTCATTTCTTTCATTAATTCAACCAGGGAATGGTCCTAGCCCAACATACTTCTTCAAAAATTTCAAAGATGAATGACTCTACACTTAATGTGACTGATGAAACGTTCCTCTGAGAAAAGCAAAACAATGGGTAATTCGTCATGAGGTCAAGAATACACACATGAACCTATTTACACATCTGCTCTGAAATTGGATGAGAGCTGTTATTGAGGTGCAAGGATTAAAGAAACCAAGCGAGAGTAGATCCAAATGTCCAATCCATTTGAGTGCATCCTGTGCAGCTGTTTGTACCCACTAGGTAACCAGCTGTGATGGGATTGCTTTACGGGGAACAAATCTGGATGGGCACACCATCCAGTTAGGTGACACAAAGTCTGTGTCATGAGGGTTGCCATGACTAAAATATTTCAAATAACGATATCGACTGAATGCTTGGAGGCTCTAGTAGTGAACTGGTCGTGTTCCTCCCCAGCTCCGATATTCGGAAGCAAGAGATTGGTAACACTTTAAATTGCAGACAGGCACAATTAAAAGACACTTACACAAAGTTCTCAGCCACAGCCTTTATCAGTAAAGCACACCTCATACACACATTACTGCCAAACTGAGCACCACAGGTCAGAGTGCTGGAGTTGGCAGTCATGTGGATCACGTGTGCTTGCTTGTGTGGGCGAACCATGTGCCGAAAGCTTTATATAAGTGTCTATTAATCGTGCCTGTCTGCAAGTTAACGTGTTTTCTTTATGCTAAGTAGCAATCTGTCTTTCCTACACTGCTGGAGATAGAATCTGCTATGAGGAACAACATTTGTCCTTAATGTGTTCTTTCAAAACAAGTAGAAAATACTCTTGCGAGGAAACCACCTACATATTATCAAACAACAAAATTATAAAGGGTGTGGCAATATTAAATCACTTTTGACTTGCAAGTGATATTCCTGCAGTAATATGCAGAGTAATATCAGAAGATCAGGAATGTAGATGAAAATTTCAATGAGAGTAAGGAGATGAACCATATCAAACTAACAAGTTGAAAATGAAATTACGTGACTTCTTCCTTTAATGATGCTGTATTTAATAGATAAAAATGTGTGTTCACCATTATTAACTGATTTCTGCTTCTAAGACCATTATCAAGGGAGTCTATATACACATGAAACAGAAAAAAGAGGGAAGATATCTTAAAATAACCGAATAAATGTTCTTTGGCACACAGCAGAAGATGAGGCATGCATAAAGAAAGAAAAGAAATTAAAATCTACAATGGAATGAGACAATAATTAAACAGACATTGGAAGTTACAATAATAGGAACATGATTGCCCGGAATGAATTAAAATTACTTGTAAATCTATTCCTATGTGAGGAAGTACAGCGCAAAATTCATAAGAAAGATAACGAAAAATAACAAGGGTACGTAGAAAACAAAATCTTAAGTTGGGTAGACACCACAAGTTATTATTCAAAATGGCAGATGTCACAGTAACAGACAGAGTAATGTACAAGCCTTCCAAGATTTCTTTAAATATCAGTAGAGTACAATAGATGAATCAAGTACACATAGTTAAGAATGGAAATAATGACATTCCGAAAGTAATGTCATATGAGGGATATAAAGTCAAAGCAGATGTGAAGAAAGCACTCGAGATGGTATTTCAATAAAAAATTGTCAGAGTTGGACATAACGCTATACAAAAGGAATTTTCAAAATCATTTACAAAATGTCTGCACAAGAAGAGGGCTCCTGAATGCTTTGATAATGCAATTATTATTCTGTTTAATTACTAACAGGAGATGCAAGACTTCAAAAGCTGTAGATCTATCAGTCTCATCTCCATAATCTACACAATATTCACTGAAATGATAACCAGCCATACAGAAATAGCAGTGAATTCTACTAAGGCAAAGAAATAATCTGGCTTTAGCTGTGAACATAGCACAATGGACTATTTGCTAGCTGTGAACAAAACTATGGAACAGAGCGATGAGTATGAATTACTGCTCTGCTTAGGTTGAAGATAATGAATGAATAGGAAACTAAAAACATAAATGACAGGATAAGGAGGCAAAACGAGGATGGAAGACTATGGTGACCATTACATAGCTGCCAGTTCAATGCATGGTAGGTTATGAAGTAAAAAGAAGAAAGCTAATGTCACATGATCTGAAAAGAGAAAATCTTCCATGGGTCAGAAATAACTAAAGTGCTCTATAAACACAGGGAAGGAGAAAAGAAAGAAGTGGAAGTTGGAATGTTGTACACCATGCAACAATTATGTAGTTTTAATGGCTGCAACATCTGACAGTACAATGAAGTATAGACGTTGGGTAGATGGTTTCCATATTCCATCACTTTTTCTTTAGCTGCTGCCTTGTAGTATGATATTGGCTTATCAAAGGCTGAGGGAGTTAACCCTGAAAGAAAACCCTCAATTACAGTAGGGCAAGCAAGCCAGTAAAGAGAGTTTATTTGTAGTTGCTTTCAGAAGACATAAAAACCTCTGAACACGATTAACTCTATTAAGATACCAGCATGAGCAGACTCATGTCAGGGGTGATGGTTTACGGCCTGATGATAGGCAGGGTTTTGCAAAAATGCAAAAATCCCGGAGAGGACTTACACAGACTGGGACCGTCAACTTACTCAGTCTCACAGGAAAATGTGAAGTACTAGTGGACCATATGGAAAGGAGAAAATTAATGACACTGGGTATGAGTGAAACAATATGGAAAGGAAAGGCATGAAGAAATTACGGAAACAGTACACACTGTATTGGCATGGAAATAAAGAGACGAAGAGTGGTGACAGTTTCATCATGAATAAACATCTAGAAGAAGTCACTGGCATTCAGTACAATAGCGAGAGAATAATAAAGATGACAGTACATTTAGGGAAAGAATAACTTTAGTACAGGTGTATGCACCTCAAACTGGATGTTGTCAAGAGACTAAAAACCAATTTCGTTAAGACTTAGAAAAAGTCATTAGAGTGATCATTATAGGAGACCTAAATGCGCAAACTGGGACAGATAGAACAGAATATGAGAATGTAATGAGATCCCATGGATATGGTAGAAGAAATATTGAAGGTGAGCATCTCCTTGACTTCTGTATGAGGAATGGGTTGGTGCTGAAAAACAGTTGGTTTGAGGAGAGAGAGAGAGAGAGCGCCATAAGATAACATGCTACAGTTGGGATGGATTACAAAAGACTGTAATTGATTATGTCATCACAGATGAAAGGAGGAGTAGAATGGTAACTGATGTCAGAGTAATCCCTAGTGAGAGCTTTGACAGTGATTACCATCTATTAGTAGTTGACCTGAAGGTGCCAAAAGTACAGAACAAGAAATTACCAAAAATCAAAGTATGGGAACTCCAGAAAACAGAAGAGAGCTGAATCTCAGAACCAGATAAAATTCCTGTTACCAAGAGATGAAAGGAAAAATGGAGAGGCAGAATGGAGCAGATGAAGGTACACAATGGTAAAGGAAGCCACTGAAGTTTGTGGAAAGATGTATGATGACAAGAGAGAAGGAAACACCTTGGTGGAATGAAAGTGTGAGAGCAGTAATCAGGGAAAGAAATCTCTTCAGGGAAGAGAGGGATCGCGGGAGGGGGGAAAAAAAACAGAACTTATTAGAGATGAGGCAAAGATCAGAAACCTCGAACAAATGTTCCGAATCGAGAAACTGGAAGTTAAAAGAACAGTTGCAGAAGAAAAGACCAAGGCATGGAAGATATTCACTCAGAAATTGGAGGAGGACAGTAGAGGCTATAAGAAACTGTTGTATAGGGTTATCAGAGGTAAAAGGAAACCAATGAACACCATAAAAGCACTAAGATGAAAATGTGAAATCTAGTTAGGACAGAAAGCTACATGAGAGAAGCCCTGAAAAACCATTCTGACCACCTATTAAATTTATCAGTTGAAGAACCAAATATTGAACTGGAAACCCACACTTACAACGAGGAAACTCCCATCACCTGGACAGCAACAGAGGCAGCTTAAAATCTATGCCTAAAGGAAAATCTTCAGGTGTAGATGAAGTGAATGCAGACATGATTAAGGAAGCAGGTATCCAAGGCACACAATGTTTGCACCAAGTGCTCAATGCCACATGGGCAGATAACAAAATACCCACAGATTGGAGCAAGGGTGTAATAATTCCGCTATTTAAGAAAGGTAGCAGGCACAAAACCCAACAACTATAGAGGAATAACCATATTGTCTCATGGGCTGAAAATACTTGAGAAGATCATAGAAAAGAGACTGAGAACTATCATACAACCATAGCTGGAGGAGGAACAATATGGCTTCACAAATAACAGATCAACAATAGATCTAACTTTTAGCACCCGCATGTTGATGGGAAAGTATTGGGAGAAAGGCAAGAACCTAGTCATTGTATTCCTGGTATAGAAAAAGCCTATGATAGTGTTATAAGAGATAAGTTCTGGGAATCCCTGAGGAAAAAGAAGGTGCCTGAAGGACTAACAAACATTCAGATGTTGTAAAAGGACTGTACTAGCTGTGTACAAATTGGGGAAGGATGATCATCATGGTTTGACACCAAGAGTGGAGTTCAGCAAGGAAGTGCACTGTCCCCACAACTATTCATCACTGTTATGAATATTATGATGAAGAACATCAAGAAGTCAGGTGAAATGAATACAATTGCCTTTGCTGATGACATCATGATATGGGTGAAATTGAAAGGGAAGTACAGATCAGACTCGAATGGAAATCTCAGTTCCAGAAATATAACCTCAACTTAAGCAAGACCAAGACAGTGGTGATGACAGTCAACAGAGATGGACAACCAGCAAGTGTAAAACTAGGAGAGCACCAACTACAGTGTGTGGACAGTTTTCCTTACCTCAGAAGTGTAATCTCCAGTGATAATTTGGTCAGAAACGAAATAAGATCACTTTTATGGGACAATTTTATTCAAAAACCAGCCAAACTGATGATGTTTAATAGCTATTTCATACCAATATTGACCTATGGTATTGAAACAAGTACCCTCACAAAAAGAGAATCATCAAGGCTGCAAGCATCAGAGATGGAATTTCTTAGATCCATCATCCAGAAGACCAAGATGGACAAGTTAAGGAATGAGGTGGTGAGGAAAGAAGCTGGAATAAAGACATCCCTATTACATCGAATTGGCGAATATAGACTTCAGTGGTACGCGCATGGGATGAGAATGGAGCCAACTAGAACAGCCAAAATAAATTTGGAAAGACAGGTGGATGGGAGAAGACCCCCAACGAAGACCCCCAACCCAATGGATGGACTTCATTAAGGCTGATCTATTGACCAGAGGATGGACGGTGGTTGATGTTATCCATGAATAGGTGTATTTGGACAGTAAGAAGTGGAAGAGGCTCACTACCAGTACTCAGGAAACTGGAACTGTTAAATGAAGAAGATGATGATGATGATGGATGACTTTCTTTAGCAATGAATATTTTCTCCACTGTTAGCATGACTCAGTATACGAGGAAAATAGAGTGATAATTCATTGTGGGCAAAACTGGCATGGCTGTGAGAAAGAATTTTTCTCAAAGAAAACACATGTGGTACCTATAGCAGAGAATTGTTTGTAGTCATCTTGGTCTGGTTTGATGTGGCTCTGAGCACCACTCTAACCTGCACAAACCTCCACCTCTGAATAACTACTGCAATCTACATACTTTTGAACTTTCTTATGGTATTCAGCTCTTTGTCTCAGTCTACAGTTTTTGCTCCCACACTTCCCTCTAAACTAAATCCATGACTGCTTGATGGCTCAGAATGTGTTGTATTAACTCATCCCCACTTGTCAAGTTGTGACAAGTTCTTTTCACTCTTGTTCTATTCACTATCTAGTAATTAGTTACATGATCTACCTACCTAATTAATAGCATTAGCATTTTTTCTGAAGCAACACATGTCAAATACTTCCATTCTCTTCTTGTCTGAACTGCTTATTGTTTCACTCCCAAACAAAGCTACACTCCAGAGAAACACCTTTAGAAACGGCTTAGCCCTTAAATCTATATTCGACAATAGAAACTTTTCTTATGAAACACTTTTTTGGTGTTGCTAGTCTACATTTTACATCCTCACTACTTTAACCATCATGTCTACTACTTTAAGTGTCTTGTTTCCTAATCTAATTTCCTCAACATCCTCTGATTTAATTTGACTAATTCCATTACTCTTTTTTAGCTTTTATTGACGTTCATCTCATGTCCTTTTTACAAGACACTGTGCATTCTGTTCACTTGCTCTTACAAGTCCTTTGCTGCCTAACATAATTACAATTCCATCAGCAAACCTCGAAGTTTTTACTTTTTCTCCCTGAACTTTAATTCCAGCTCAAAATATTTCTTTGATAACTGTCATTTGGTTTCTGCACAAGATGCAAACAGCCTTTTCCTCCTGTATTTTACTCCCAATGCTACCTGCAGATATGACTACGTCATTTATTTCCCGGGCCTTGTTTTGACTTAGGTCTTTCAGTGCTCTGTCAAATTCTTCTCACAGTATTATATCTCTCATCTCATCTTCCTTGAATGGAGTCTCTATATCCTCCTTTCAACTTTCCCTTCTTTGCTTAGTACAGGTTTTCCATCTGAGCTCTTGACATTCATACACCTGATTCTCTTTTCTCCAACAGCCTGTTTACTTTTCCTGTCGATGGTATCTATCTTTGCCCTAGTGGAATATGTTTTTAAATCCTTACATTTATCCTCTAGACATTCCTGCTTAGCCATTTTGATAACACGAATATTTGTGTGCGAGCGCTTTCTTTTGCAGTCTCAGTGAGGGGAGGGGTTTTGCGGCCGCGGTACTATGAAGTCTGTGCTCACCTGCTATAAAACAACAGTCAGGAAAAGCTCATCTTCAGACAACATTAAAAACCTAATTTCATAGATTTGTCTGCTGCCGAGAATGTAAAAATTACGATAAAATACTTAACTCGCAGATACTAGCAGAAAGAAGTCATACGTATTTCGCGAACTTGCTTGGAAAACTTCCAAGAATTATTTTTACGAGTAATCTTTGGGTAACAACGCACCCATCCCGTAGAGAGAGTATAGAAAAAAATGGCAAACAATAGCTCACACAGACTCCTACCCTCCACCTGCGAATGGAACGGAAAAAAATCGTAATAAACGACGCACTGATGTAATCTCTGCCATGCACATCGCATTGATTAGCAGAGTGTAGATTGGTTTACGTGCATCATTCCTGTCCTAGATTCTTCTCGTCACGTGGTGTTTACAGGAAAGGTTCGTGAATCGCGTAGTATTTTGGGAAGAGCCATTTAATACCGGGCTCTGGAAGCCTGCCAACGACGTGTTACGAAATCAGCAGCATTTTTTTCTCCCATTCTTCAATCTGTCCTAGTATCCATTATTAACGTCATGCTACCCCGTGAAACAGACAATATAATCGTTCAATTGCGTGTGCGGTGCAAAAAAATTCAGATAAGTACAGTTACAACTTCAAAATTTTCCTTATCGTGATGCACTCTCATTTCCCTCACCCGAAAATCACTGTTACTGTTATTTTAAAAGACCCAGAAAAACTGTTCCGAGTAATTCGAATTATGTGGGTTATATTTCCATTTACATCTGTGTGTGGGAACTTCAATATACGCTAAATAATCGTGTAAATGGATACAAGGTACTTCCAAGTTAACTTAACCGTGGTCGTGAAAAAAGTGTTAGATTATTTCCAATTTCATAAAATAAATCATGGTAATATTTGAAGTCATCTATATCGTCTTGGATCTTCCGACACGCCCTAGTACGGAAACAAAATCATAACCTATTATCAACCATCTCTCTGCTTGTCTCCTGTTAAGAGTTATACAGAAAAGCTAAGAACCCACTAAATGAAAATATAGCTCCCTTGAGTCCACTAATGGAATAAAGAGTGATAATGATTACTATTTTTTCAAAAGCAGTCATTACGTTTGGTGTGTCTTCATAATAGCCGCTTTCATACAAGCAAGAAAATGATAGGGTATACCGTTTGCAATTTGTTAGATATCATTATTCTGCTATGATCTTAAAAAAGAAATTGAATGCCCACTTCGTCAATAACTTAATAACTACTTATTCAGAGCGTCGATGTTACTCTGGATGTTGTTCAACAACAATTTCATAACGGACAAAATATTATTTAGAGGTTTTTACATAAAATGATTGTATGATAAAGGGACCAATACCAATAATGAAGCACCGGCTCGGACGCCATTTTTGGGTATTCTGCAATGCGTAAATGTTTCCGTAGTACTAATATACAGTTTCTCGTATTCACAATTACCGCGATAGTTTGCACAAATCGATTCGTAAGCGATACTTTGGAATGGCGGAAAAGAGCGCCTGAAGGTGAGTCAAATGCACACAATACTTTAACACGTATTCTGGCATCGAACGAGGCGGCCAGGAGCGATACCTGACCAATCAAAGAGTGCTGGTTTTTTTTTTTTAAAGGTTTTCCTAAATCGCCCCTCCGGTGAAAGCCTGGTCGCTTCCTTTGAAAAGGCAATGCCTATATCCCCTTCGTCCCCATCGAATTCTACCTCGTGTCCCGTTTCTAATGACATTGGTGTCGACGGGTCATTAAACTTTTATCTTCTCCTTTTAGTGTTCTAGTTACCGACACTTAGGTTCCTCCTTTGTCAAGATATTCATTGCCGAGTAGAGCAGTTAGTGAATACCACACGTGAAATGAAAGAGTAAAAAATGCGTCAAAAGACAAGTTTCTTCCTCACAATTACCGAGAAAACCGCTTATCGCAAGCAAATTTTTACGGCCGTCATATTTCATGCCTGACATTTACACAAGTTGTCGCCAACGGCCAATAAAGTTTTCTTTTTGGGAATGCTTCGTGCTATCACGTGTGTAATGTACAATACGAACGAGGTGGGGAAAATGGAAGACCGAGAGTGAAGTTCAGTTTAACGCGAGCGTAAGGCAGTGTTGCAGGCAGGCTCTCTCACCTACTTTTCAACCAATGTATCTAAGAAGTTATGACGGAATTAAAGGAAAGATTCATGCATTGAATTAAAATTCAGACTGTTCGACAGTAATGACATTTCTACCCTCACAAAGAGAGGTCTCAAGCGGTGGTATTGACTTTTTGAAACCATCTATATGATGTAGGTTAATATCTAAGGTTTCATACCCTGCAGCCATTCACCCTTGTGGGCCCTCATTTGCGAGTAATCGACGAGAAGATATTTCGGAATTTCGTCTGATGCTCCACAGCTTTAAAAACAGTAATGTTAATCAGACACACTTTCCGCTTCGAATCTTTGTGCACGTTAATTTCATTTTTATTTGTCTATCTTAATATTTAAACATTTTCAAAAGCTGATTTAGCAGTTAAAAGCAAAAGACGAAATAATCTATTCATACTGACTGTGCAGTTCTGTCAATGTATTTTTCGTTGTAAGATGTGCTGTTTTTTGGCTAGCAATCGTCATATAAACATTTGACACAAATTCTTATTGTACTGTGAACTATATAATGCAGATGAAGATTTAAACGAAACAAGGGATTATAATAAAACGAAGTTTCTGCAAAATAAGTAATAAAAATAATGAATGAATATCATGGACGAAAATAAAATATGACGAACGGAAGAAATCAATAATTAGCTTCACATGCACAAAGATTCCAAGTGGAAAAAGAATAATAATAATAATAATAATAATAATAAAATGAGAGCAATTGAAATAATATGCTGATGACATGTCAAAGGAATAGAAATAAAACAACATTTAAATCAGTTAAATGAACAAAAATAATAAATGAAATAATTTTGGTAACGAATTACAAATAAATTTCAAAACACCTGACGAGATTCGAACCCACAACCTTAGGCATACGAGAAGCGCACTATACCCGCTTTACGCTAAAGAAACATTCTGATTAATATTACTATTTTTGAAGCTGTAAAGCATCATGTGAAACTACGAAGTATTTTTTTTTGTCGAGTACTCTCAAACGAGGGCCCACTAGTGTGAATGGCTGCACAGGGTGTTATACCTTGGACCTTAACCTACATCATCGCATAAAATGGGTTCAAAAAGGCAATCCCATCGCTGGGAACCTCACTTTGTCAGTGAAAACGGGGGAAAAATTGCTGGATCTGTTAAATGGCATGAACAGTCTAATGCAAAATACAGTTTGAAAGTAAATGAAATGAAGAGTAGTAGTAGCAGCAGAAAGGAGATTAGCGATAAACCTTTCAAAACAAAATAAAATAAATAAATAAATAAATAAAATTGTTGACGTAGTTATGGGGTTCTATCACCTTCGAATGAAAATAAAGCACATTGGACGAAGCAAGGACAGAAGTAGTAAACTAAACGAGCAGGGCGTCTATATTACTAAATGGCTAATCTGATCTAAGATCCTAGTTACAGAATGCATATCTAACGGCTTCTAGGGACAATTTGATTTTCAGAATTTCATATGATTATTGATCGAAATTAACTTATAATTATTCATTACAAGGTGCAATCTTACATTAAAGATTTAACACTATCAGTCAAGTACTATGTACTGATGCTGTGTAGCTCACGAAGCACAAACTGTTATTAGTGATTTCCAATGAACTTTAATTTCAAATCTTTTCCAAACATTTTCCCAATCACAGATTTAAAATAGGAGTGTAACACATTCACTCATTTGTAAAGTTAGAAGTTTGAGCTGGAGTTTTATTCTTTAGAGAATCGGCAGTTTACGTGTTCTTCACTAAAAGAAGTCTTCTAGCATCAAAGGCCTTCATTCCAGGAATAAATTTTTGAGAATGAACATTTGGAGTACAGTGCTGGGCTGCGGGCAAACAGGGTCAGATGAGAATATAAATATCTTGGATGTGGCACTGAAGAAGAGTTCTAAAATCTAAGTAGCCCATTATGCAATGAGTTGATTTGGTAAAAAAAACTAGCTTTCTATAGCCAAGATCACATAAATACTTTTTTATTATCGAGCAGCGTCTGGAAACTTTGCTGTCATCTCCTGGTCTTTTAACATTACTACAAAACATGTTCATTTTGAGTTGGAATAGCCTTGTGCACATGGCTATGTCCGTACATGTAGAGGTCACACATGATTGTTAAATCTTAAAAATCACAATATACAGAATAATACACAGTAGTTAGCTTTAAATATTCCATTCTGTGCTAATGTGCATTCTATTGTGTACTGTGATTTTTAAGACTATCATCTGTGAGCGACACACATACGGCCGTAACCACGTGCACAAGGAGGTTAGTACTTTCTGAAGACCTGAAGATGACAGAAGTCTGTCGAAACTGGTAGTCGATAATGAATATTTATGCGATCTTGACTGGAGAATTTTCTTTTACCGAGTAAAACATATTGCTCCTTCTCATTTCTGAACATGAGAAGATTCAATGAGTAGCTTACGTGGTCTGCTGCTGCATTTACCTTGGCCGTTTGCCTTGGCTTTACCACAATATGTCAATTGTCTCTCTATACTTTTAACATGACACTGAACATGTACAACAATAACAAGTCCGCTTGTTCTTTTTTATCACACAGTTATTTGAAACTGGAGATAATACGTTCTAGTTCTTCAGAAGAAATTATTTGAAAACAAAATGGGAGCATTTGCAGTCCTCTCCAGTCTCCTGCACTGGAGCTTGTAATTTCTTCACCGTATCACTCACTTTACCCATCTTCTTTACTCTATTTTCCAACTACTTGCCTGTTCGCTATCTGTGCCATGAGACTCACTCAGCACAACGACCAAGTTATACAGAAATGTTATTACGACTAATACACACTACGCTTCACGTTTATAGGTTATGTTGTAAATTTTGTGGGCAGCAATAAAATAAGGATAGAGAGAGTGCTACTATGAGAATGGGAGATCCGCATAGGAGAAGAAACCGTCTCACTTTACTTTCTCTACAGCTATGGTTACACTTCAGAAAACGCCTGAGAGAGAGAGAGAGAGAGAGAGAGAGAGAGAGAGAGAGAGCGTCTTTCTCGTTCTGGCTGCACGAGGGGATACAATAAAGTTGAGGTAAGGTTCAGAAGCTTACAGAGAAAGGAAAGCAAGCGAACTTTTTGAAGGCCGGAAACTTTGGAGCTTCTACCCACTAACGTCAATATTCCAGCCCAAATCATCTCCCTATTGTGTACCGCGTTTTTATTCGTGAAACAGTTGACGGAAGTACTGCAACTCCTTAATCGACCGATGTACCCTCCCCCCAGCAACTTCTCTCGAGATGCAGAGCGCTTTGCGAGTGCGAAGAAATTGTCAGGACAAAAGAAGAGCTCGGTGATTCTTAAAGGCGCCTCTGCAACTTTCGCCTTTGCGTTAAAACGATGTGTTCAATGTGGGTGCCTGGTTCTGGGTTTGCCAAACGCTGTTCCGCGTGAAGTGAGGTGCTCCGCAAAAGCTATTAAAGATCAGGTGGCTTTTACCGACATTTTAAGAATACGGATTATTTGTTTTAAATTTTATTATGGTTTAAAATTGAAGCAATCATTGAATAAAACGAGTTTATCAATTTTTAAAATTTTAAAAAACTTCAAAATAAACAAGATGTTCCATCAACGTGTCAATTCTTATTGTTCCCTCAGAAGAAAACTTTGGGACGCCTTGGCCGAGTTACAGTTCCGATTTCAGATGCATTTTGTACGGTAATTACGCAGATTTGGAATGCTAAACTTTGTTAGAATGTGATACAAATGCCGCTAAAAAGTACTTATCGCAAAACCAATGACTTTAGGACATGTGTTACGGCTCAGCGTGAACAGTTTATACACGTTCGCCTTTCCAGATTATCTTGTTCTCAGACTATGCGCAGGCATTTTGACATGTTTCCGCTATCCTATGCGATGCTGATGATTTAAGAATGAGAAAATTTTCCATTCACTCGTGAAGCGTCAGCGAGAGAAAATTTCGAAAAGGTTTGAAATTATGTGTAAGATGAAAAATTCGTTGCAAGTCGCTAAGTGCTCTCATTTTCAAATATTGGATAAATATAGCCAGACTAATTTGTGCGCTGAGAGTTATGCTGCTATAACACTTATGCACAGTTTCTAACTTTAATACTTGATTTATTGTGCTAAATCTCTTAATAAGCAGAAAAGACAGCATTTTAAATTCGCTCAATAATTACATTAAATACCAAACTTTAAATATTTTTTGCCCCTGGAAGCCGACAGTCTGCAATATGCTCGTGTGATTGTGTTGGCTGTTCAGTAAAATAAATGCCACTACATCATATGCTATTAAATGCAATTAAAAAACATGTCTGCAAAGTGCAGGGGATTTGCGCCAATGTAAATGATGATACGATAGTTACCGGCCTTTAGTTTACAGAGACTGTCGTTAACTTGCGCCTCATAGCACGCAATTATATGTGAATAACAATTTGTTGAGATATGACGTTGAAACAACATGTAGCTTCACTTCATGAACTGGGTATTAAGAAAAGGCACTGAAACCCAAGAACCGACATTCAAGGGCAGAAGTTACCAACACGCTTCTGCCCGCAATGTATATACCTTGTAGGGAACGTGCAGATTAATTCTCCATATGGAGGCGTAAAAGTAGAGTTGCTCCGAAAGCCCCATCCGTGAACTGAACGGAAAGAAATAATACATGGTACAGTAAGGAAAGTACCACCAGCAACGCACTTCAGTGACTGAGCGCATATAATAGATGTAGAAGGAATCTCCCGTCAGCATTTCAGTTAGCTGTTACAAAAGCTCAGCTGAGCATAGTTAAAGGAAGCAAATCGTCCGCACCCTTTTTGGAGGAAACATTCCTGCATGCACTTCACCTGCTCCAAGGAAATCACAGACTGCCCTATCGTTCCGGTTATCGCCAACCGTGACATACAGCCTTTTTTTTATGGAGAACGCGGGTTGCACTTTTTCGCTGATCTGTCGAAACTAGGGGATCCAAAGCAACTTGTGGCTGTTAATCTTTCTTCTGCCTTTCTTATTTCTAACGCACATTTTTCACTCTTGCAAATGTACTGCTGTTCCGCGATGGCTTTCTCCCATGCCATTTCTGGTATTTCCATATTTAGTGTTTTGTGTATACAGCGAAGACGTAAATCAGCCGACCGGCCAGCATTAACCTGACAGATGTGGAAAACCACCTAAGGCTTACACTTTCCAAAAATAAGTTTGCCAAATTAACGGTTATTAACAGGCTAATTTAGTTGAACTACTGATTACCTTCCTTTACATTAAGAAAACTCATTTGACACAATTTACCGCCCACGCGCAACCAGGAATTTCGACGGCTGTATAAATACAAACACTCCTACTTGTTCGATTCTGCTGCAACGTACATATATCTAGAATCAGCCGGGCCAACCCATATTGAACAGAAACATTTTGACCCGCACTGAGAAATCTGTAAAAATTTCGAAACAGGCTTTCTATTCGTTGCACGTTCATTACGGAAGTACTGATATCTTACAACGTAAATTCACATTGTTGCATTTAAGACTTCTACTGAGGAGAGCAACAGTTATAAAGGCAAATTAAGTTGGCTGAAAGAAATAAGATCATACAGAATTAATATAACAGCCAGTCTGAAAGCACCCAACTTGGCAATAGACTACGATCAGCAAAACTTAGAATTGGCAAATTACTGGCACCTATCAGCGGGTGAAGTGTGCAAGGCAACAATTAGTCACTGCGAGTAGTCTACAGTTTTCATGCCAAGCCAGAATATCGTTATCTCATTCGTTCTCAGTCATTTATGAGAATTATTTATAGTCCCCAGCACTATCCGTTGTGGTAATTTTTAAGTCTGGAAGAAATTGTACACATTTATCTTATGGTGTGCCTTATGCTAGTAAGGAATTTGTTGTCATTTCTCTTTTACGCATGGGGGGGGGGAGGAGGGAGGAGGAGGTGGTGGTAGTAGTACTAGTGGTAGTAGTTTTTACTTAAGTCATAAACATACAACTTCTTCACATACAACAGTAAAATCACTCACTCATACTCATTTTTTCCCCCTTTCAAATCTTAAGAACTGTAGTTTGAAATAATCTTTTATACCTTTAGTAATATCGTTCGCTCACGGCACATTCAATATATAGCTATCTCAATCCGCCCATTTCACATCACTGATCAGTTGTATTAATCTGAACGCCAAAGTAATTTGTTACGAGCCATTTCAGAAAGATTGATTACCACCACTACACGTGAAAGAGAACATCGATCCCCTGTCATCCGCAAGGCCAGGAAGCGTCTTTTACTCATAGTATCTAAACCAAGTTAGAAGCTAAGAGAAACGCTGCAGTCGCAGCAACAGTTCTTGTAACAGATGCGACACCCTACAGTATTATTTAGTGGATATTTTCGCAGTATATCCAAAATAGGCAGCAAACCATTTAGTGCACTAATTATGAACGATGTGTTTCACGTTTCGGTATTTGGGTCTGTTGGTAACTTGAAAAGCAAAGTGGATGGACTGATCCGCACATCTCAACAAATCAAAAGAAAATTTACAAAGCATTTCTTCGCATCACTGTTCTTAATCTTTATACAAACACTTCTGTCTAAATGATTTACTAAGTACAAATGTCACTATCAATTTCGAGAAATTATACTAGATTTAAAAAATGATAAAATATAATAATTTCAGGTTAAATAAGACCCAATTATTACACCCATGGAACAACGGTGTTTCTTACGCTCGGGAAAATTGATCTCCCCCTCCCCAGTGCCACAATTACTGTAAGAATTTTTTCTGAGTGCACAATGAAGTAGATGCATTTAAAAATACTTTTATTAAACATTCAATGCAGCTATACAATTTTTAATTGCATTTCGTAATATTTTGAAGAATACAAAGAGTTTATGCCAAAAATTCTACGCGACTTAGTTCCTCTACTGGTGAGGCACGACCAGATGGCAGCACTGGCCGAGGAGAGAGCCCAGCTGTCTCTCTCCTCCATCCGAAAAAGCTATCCGCCTTCCCCGAGTTGCTGAACCAATGCATCTAACAACTGTCCCAAAAAGTATCACGAACTACATGACGAAATATCTTTTCTCCAGCAATATATATATATATATATATATATATATATATATATATATATATATATATATATGGTGATTACGTCTCTGGGTGACTGCAAGAGGCATTTCCCAGCATTCCCGAGGGTTGCGTATTCCTGAAATGCCGACCGATATACGTTGTCATGAGGTAGACTGTAGGAAATGGCAAATATGAGCAGCAGCTGCATCCTTTTACGTTTGCATTACCTCATTACGAGGATCATAACAATAACAGTTTCAACGATGACAGTAACAAATTAATTTTAATTTGAACAAGTTACATTTAAAATGTTTTCAATCGAATTAACAAGAGAAATAATGTAAAATTTTCTTAATAAATTGTAGACTTGTGCCACACAGTGTTATAGCTATGAAGATTTCAGCTTCTGCATAATTCCGCAAAAATCCTAAGTTCAACCTGTTTACATTCCCACTCTTGCCAGTTTATTCCATCATTCAGTATGAGTAGACTCGTCTCCCCTGAAAGTAGTTACTTTGTTGATAAACACCTTCTCCTGCATATGTATGCAAATATGATACACAACCACAATACAGGTGCTATTAAACGAACTAGTCTCATGTGTGTCAGATCAAATGACATGTTTACTCTCACCAGTCACTATTATTTCATAGTGTGTTGTGGAGCTTTAAACTTCCATCACGTAGATTTACGTGGATAATAAATACGGACATTAACAGCAAAACTTGTTCCATTTAAGGTCAGTAACAGTCACAGTAATGCCTAACCAATAACGTTCACATCTGAAGTCTCTCAGACCACTGACTATTAAGAAGACAGTTACTTTTGCTACAAATTTAAGAATGCTAAATTGATCTAGACAACACCTCAAGCAATCAAATGCAGATTGCAGCAAAATACTGCCTTCTGTTTGCAGACAGATTCAGTGAGTAGTGCTTCATCTTAAATGTAACTGTTTAATGGCTTAATGGCATTAATTCATCAATCTTTGCAAAAATCATAATGAAATATGTTATCAAGCACAGGCCTGGTAAGATCCACATAGAAAAGAAAAAAATGGTAGCAATAATTAAAATTTCTCTGCAGTAACCGGTGGCAATTAGTGAAGATTGGTATTGTGTTAAATAAGCAGTATGACCAAATACCTTACAGAACACTTTAGCTTTCAAAAGCTTTTACTATCTGAAAATTCGTTGCTCTTTCAATCCTTCATATGAAATATTGACATTTTGTTTCTAAGAACACTAAGATTGGAGATTGCTACCATTTGCTGTAGCTTTTCCCCGATTATTTCAGCACAGACATGATACACATTGTTAATGACAAATCAGCAGTTCATGGGCAATTAGCACCTTTACATGAAACAAGAAGGAGGTATAGGGAAACACCAAATGGATGCATACATGGATATAGTTACAAGTAAGGCAACATATATACACAGTTAAAAATAGATTATTAAGTTGGAGCATGCAATTAATATAGGTGCAGAATCAGGTACGGTTAGGCCTAATTATATAAAAAAATTTGAACATGCATGTCAAAAATTGAGGAAATGTCGTTGCTGTGAATTCCATTTCTTTAGAAGTAACTGTTGGCTGCTGAGTCATATGATATTCTATAATTATATTGCAGTCCGAAGTAGGAAACTTCAGGCAACCTAGTGGTTTTGGCGATGTGGTAATAACTCTCGTGTACTGCACAGTTTGTGAGAACTTTGGTGCAGTACATGAAGATCGCCCAACATAAAAATAGATCTATACATGGAAATAACACAAAAAACCTGGCGAATCTATGTTTTGACAATTATTAGAGCGCCAGGAGATGAAAATTACAGACACTTGCAACGTAAGCCATCGACTACTACCACGTAATTTACGGCCGCTATACGACGGCGCGTTATAGATCCAGCATTTTATTGATCACGTACGAAATGTTTCATGCAAATTTAAGATTATATACATGAATTAGAAAGAATCAGCAGCCATGTTGAACCCTTATTAGGCCTAACCGACGTCACTACTGAAGCTCTGCTGAGTAACTGCACTTACTACTTATTTTCATGCCTCCTAACGGAGGATTAGGTGGTTGCTTGTTACCCTCAGCAAAGGACGTTGTCCTTGGACGTCCACTCATTTCTATCGGCGTTGAATTATTTCATATATGTTCATGAACTTCATAGATTTATCACATTTCATGCGAACACCCTTGAACACGAAACATCGAACGGGGCAGGCAGCTAGTAGGTCCTCCTTAATAGTTCTGTTTTACACTTTTGAGACTCATCTAAATGCACTGGTTTCAACTGAAGTATATCGGAATCCAACTTTGTAAGGGATGGGGAGCGCGTTTAACGAATCTGGTTTTACATTATACGAAACACAAGACACTCCACCAACAAAATTTTAGATCCTTCAGACATTGACCTGTTCGGGTGAAGTCGGGAACCAATCAGCTCAGACTCTGGAGACCCGAATGCTTCCGAAGATGACGTCACATAGCAACTCTACGTCAACTAAGATGGCGACGAAGCAAAGACAAAAGCAGCAAAGATTGTTTCCTATCCGGGAATAAATTGTATTGTGCAAAAGCTCTAGAGTGTCCAGACATAGCGTGGGTGTTACAATAGCCTTTAACGCGATTATCATCTCATTTAAGCGAAGAAAACGAGTGGTAGAGGTGAATCGTTAAACAGTTATCTATTGTGTGGAATGAAAGTCTTTGTTCGAGTGATAAACATAGACAGTCAACTGTCCTACAGCGCTGTTTACCTCATGGGGAAATGGATAAAGTAATATTATTGAGTTCAATGTAACAATGGATCAAAGGGCTCGCCGTGTTTGTTGCTTTATGAAAACCACATTGTCTTAACGACAATGAACCTGTGGCACGCAAATTTCATAAATTTCGTGTAGCTCTGTTCTAATATATGAGTTGAAATGCTTCGCCAGTTCGCTACAAATTATTTACGAAGCACCTTGAAATTTTATACATGTAGTACAATAGTTTCGCGTCAACCAGTTAAGGTAATTACTTAGCTTCCTAAAGAAAATGTATACGTGCCTGTACATATTAACGTTACTGTTGACCAGCTGTCAAGATTACCATGACCTTCACCGCTGTTGTTATGAGTTACTACAATACCAGTTAATTTCGTGGTTTCAATTTTTGATTTTTCTAAGATTAAGTATGTGGCTATACTGAAAGGTGTTGATGACGAAAAGGACTATGGGTTAAACAAGTTTTTTGGCATCATTAACTCGCTGTTTGGTGAACCACTGCTTGAAGTGACGTGATTTCCGAAGTTTAATGCCGACTGGTACATTACGGTTTTGTTCCAGTGGCTCGGTTTTAATGGCGGCAGCCGTCGTAAGTCATCCGCTACATCATGCTGGAAAGCATCAGCGCTTATTGCTGTAGCACAGTTTGCAGCGTGCGAGGACAATGTCAAAAATAAATTACATGTGAGTGAGATGACATTAGTTTAATTGATGGCTGTTTCCAACAGATTGTGACACTATTACGGTTTTGTTTCCTTTTAAGTTGTTGATTTCTCTTTCTGTGGAAAACACCTATGTATAGGGATTTTGTATCAGATACAGTGCTTGTCATGCAGTACAGCTATGTGTGTAGTATTTTGATGCATGCTTAAGCCAATGTTGTGAGCTATGGTTGTTTATATTAATGATTTCTTTTTATGCACTCTGATAGCTGCCCTAGAAATTATACCTCAGAACTCTTCAAATGGATTCCAGGATGATACTTTCAAGAAATCCACATCTGCTTCTCCCATCTTGGGCAGCAGGACTGGTGGCTTTTTCTCTTACGCTATAGATGTCACTGGGCTCTGAAGCTAATGCTTTTACATGCAGTGATGTACTCGTAGACAAGAAACAACTTTAAGTGTGTGATAGCATCCCCCCTCCCTCTCAAGAAAAAGAAAAAAAAATCCTTGGATATGGTGACATCTGCATTGTAGCTTGAGGTCTTTGTTCATTTAATATTTAACACTATTTTCATAACTAGCACTCTGAAGTAAAAAGAGAAACACTGTATTACATAATAGACAAACCTCCAAATAATATTTTGTTGCACCTTTTGTGCATATGTCATACATGAACTATGAAACATGCAAGGGGGAACAATTGCATAACTCTTACCAGAACTGCAATACAGTAAATTATGGTGTGCTGATTTATAAATTTGTAAAAATTGTGATTCTTTGTTTATATTTCAACCTCACTTCACATAAATAACAGTTAGCTTACGAAATACTCATGGGACCCATCCTAGAATATTACTCAACTGTGAGGGATCCATAGCAATTATGACTTATCAGGGGAATGTGGACAAAGAACGGTAGTACAAATGATCACAAGTTTCTTTGACTGGTGGGAGAGTCGTAGAGATGCTGAAACATCTGAACTGGCAAACACTTGAAGATAAACACCAACTATGTTGCGAAACACTACTTACAAAGTTAGAAGAAGCATAATGAAGTTAAGAATCTGGAAATTGTGTTAGACCTCACTATGTATCCGTCCAGTGGGATGTGCGAAAACAAGGTTAATTACAATGTGCATAAAAGCATTTAAGCAGTCATTTTTTACCTGTGCTCCATATGCAAATGGATTAGAAAGAAACCATAGTGTCAGTTACAGTGGGAACTGTACTTCACAATGGCTTAGTGTATGGATGTAGGTGGTGTCATAACCATTTTCGACTTCTTAGCAAGTTGTCATTAGGTGATCTGTGTTAAAAAGAGGGATAGTAAATATTATAAAACTAAATTACAAAATCAAACTGACTTGCACACACAACTTTATATACCAGTACATTTTGATGCACAATGCTAAGATACATTGTAACTCAACATGAATAAAATGATTTTATTTAGAAGGCAGTCAGTGTGTTCCCTTAAGGCAGTATGCCTAATCTATGTAAATTTTTAACTGAATTGCTGCAATTACATTACTCGTATGAATAATGAATAATATTTCATTGCGGCTGATGTTACTGACATTATTTTCTTTGGAAAAAGTGTGTCCAATGCCATGCATTGTCTAAACAATGTTGCTGGTGGTTGAGAGGAGAATAATCATTATACCAATGGTGTTAATGAATCAGTAGAATGGTTTCATCTGTAGTTTGTAATGCTTATAACCTGACATGTTTACTGTATTTACAGATTTGGCTATCATACACTGATTTGCAGACAATAAAACACACCTAGTGGATTTATTTCCTTCGCCTATTTACTTCGTGTGTTTTGCCATCCACCACAGACCATTTTTTGGTTAAGGCTAGACAGATTTAAATTCATCTGCTCACTGAAATCTCTAGTTTTATGTAGTTGCACACTCCCAGAAAAACCGAATCTTTCTGCTGATGCTATTTCTTTGATAACACACACACACACACACTGAACTGCATGAAGTTAAACATGGTGTCAAAAAAACATTTTGAGAGGTGAAACTTCCTGGCAGATTAAAACTGTGTGCCGGACCGAGACTCAAACTCGGGGACCTTTGCCTTTTGCGGGCAAGTGCTCTACCGACTGAGCTACCCAAGCACGACTCACGCCCTGTCCTCACAGCTTTACTTCTGCCAGTACCTCGTCTCCTACCTTCCAAACTTTACAGAAGCTCTCCTCTGAACCTAGCAGAACTAACACTCCTGAAAGAAAGGATATTGCGGAGACATGGCTTAGCCACAGCCTGGGGGATGTTTGTGGAATGAGATTTTCACTCTGCAGCGGAGTGTGCGCCGATATGAAACTTCGTGGCCGATTAAAACTGTGTGCCGGGCCGCGAAAGGCAAAGGTCCTGAGTTCGAGTCTGTCCGGCACACAGTTTTAATCTGCCAGGAAGTTTCATATCAGTGCACACTCCGCTGCAGAGTGAAAATCTCATTCTGGATTTTGAGAGGTAGTAGTATGGACCAAACAAAGAGAAAAGTTTAGTAAACATGGGCTTTAAAATACATATTGTGAGAGGTGCAAGTACTTGTTTATCTTTGCTAATGTGAAACACACCGCATCAACTGCAGGCTCTTTGCTGTTCTGAACAACCTACAGAATGCGGTAAAGAGATGAGAACACATTGTTTTGTTACTGTGAAACAGTAATTTGCCTGCTATTACAAGTGACCTGCCCTTGTGAGCCATCACTAAAGCTGCTCGGTAAGCTGTCCATTCGTAGTTAAGCACGCTTCTGTAAAGGGTGTGCTAGTCACTGGAAAAGACACTTGAATAAATGTGCAGATGGTACCGTGTGTTCTGTACTTTTCAGCATACAGGACACAGGCTCAATGGTTTTTCCATTGCCAGACTATAACAGATAATTTCCCATATGGAACAATGGGCTTTAATTTTGCTGGTGTGTACAAAGACAAAACTTAAACTTCAATATAAAAGAATTTCTACATCCACACAGATACTCCGCAACCTACCGTAAGGAGCATGGTGCAATGTACCCTGTACCAATACTTGTCATTTCCTCTCCTGTTCCACTCACAAACCGAGATGACTGGGTGTTTGTGTTGCCCTCATCATTTCATCATCATTCATGGAAGTGGAAGATTGGACTGAGAAACAGTTGGGAATTTGTGCGGGCGCTGATAACTGTGCAGTTGAGCGCGCCACAGTCCAATCATCATCATCATCATCATCATCATCATCATCATCCACTCACAAACAGAGTGAGGGAAAAGTGACTGTCTGTATGCCTGTGTATGAGCCGTAATTTCTCGTATATTGTCTTCATGGTTCTTATATGCGATGTATATTGGTGGCAGTAGAATCATTCAGCAGTCAGCTTCACCAGGGATTCCCATTTGAGTTCCCAAAGCATCTCTGTAACACTTATGTGTTGTTCGAACGTAGTGGTAACAAATCTAGCCTCCCGCCTCTGAATTGCTTTGATGTCTTCTTTCAATGCAACATGGGACGGATTCCAAACATTCGAGCAGTACTCAAGAACAGGTCACACCAGTGTCCTATGGGCAATTTCCTTTACAGATGAGCCACTCTTTCCTAAAATTCTCCAAGTAAACCGAAGTCGACCATTTGCCTTCACTACCACAGTTTTCACGTGCTTGTACCACCTCATATCGCTTTGCAACATTACACCCAGATATTTAAACGACATTACTATGTCAAACACGACACTAGTAACACTGTATCAGAACCTTACAGGTTTGTTCTTCTGGCTCATCCACATTAACTTGTGTTTTTCCACATTTTGGGCTAGCTGCCATTCATCACACCAATTAGAAATTTTGTCCAAATCGTCTTGTAGCTTCCTACAGTCATTCAACTTTGACACCTTACCATACACTGTAGCATCATCAGAAAACAATCACAGATTGCTGTCCATCCAGTCCGCCGAATGAGAGAACAGCAGCAGTCCTGTCACACTTCTCTGGGGCACTTCTGACGGTAGCCTTGTCTCTGATGAACACTTGCCATCGAGGCCTGCATACTGGGTTCTATTATTTAAGAAGTCTTTGAGCCATTCACATATCTGTGAACTTACTCCATATGCTTGTACCTTCATTAACAGTCTGCAATGGGGCACTGTACGGTTCTCCTGTTTGAATGATTCCTTGAATGTGAAGTTTAAAACTTTGGCTTTCATTTTGCTGTCCTCAAATGCCACACCAGAAGGGTCAACAAGGGACTGAATAGAAGCCCTACTAATTTTATATATGACCAGAATTTTCTCGGGTTCTCAGCCAGATCTTTTGCTAAGTTGTGACGGTGGTAGTTGTATCTTCACTCACAGACTTTTCACAGACACCCGAATGTCTAATAAGGTTCGCTTGTCGTCATTTGTGCGTCCCGTTTTGAACGTAGAGTGCAACAGCTTCTGCTTCTTTAGTGTCCACCGAATTTCGTTATTAAACCATGGTGGGTCTTTTTCGTCCTTCATCCAGTTACTAGGCACATAACCCTCCACAATTTGCTTAAACTACGCATGTAATTCCTCTACATCCGTCTTACTGGAACTTTGTGATGCCAATTCACTGTCTAAGTTAGATTTTATGGTAAAAGTAAACTTAGGTTACACTGTGGCTTTTTCATTGTGTGCTGGGCCTAATGAATGATGGGAAGTGACAGCAGTGAATCATGATTAAGGCCTGAGAATGCTGAGTTGTGATTTCACATTGTTTATAAATGTAGTAGGTGATATTTTGTTCTTTTGACCACATTGTTGGAATGTTTGGGGAAATCTGAAATAAGACATAAAAATAGATTATTGCAGTGATTAATGTATATCTTCAGCGGTGTTACTCATCAATCTGTGACTTCAATCATATTTTTGTGTTGAGGTTCATTGGCCTTGGACACACACACAAGCAAACTGTTGCATTCCAACCTAACCTGTCTCAGCACTCACTACAGGTTAGTCTCTCAGTACATCAAGTGTTTACCATTCTCATTTGTTGGCTGTGCCAACTCACAACAAAGTTGTCACATTCCAGCATAATCTAGGCCTCCGGCTACACTACAGGTAAGCCTGTCACGACTTCAGGCTTCCCGCTCTCCAGTATTGAAAACAGACTATATTAGATTTCACAATTCTCGTTGGCCACTGTATACTATCACTTGATTCACTACAGCTGATTCAAACAAATTGCACACTGCAGAAAAGCCAGGTACACTGTAAGTGCTGTTAAGCCCACTTCCCAAACATATCTTAAAACAAACTGGTTCCATTACAACAAGTGTACACACAGTATTTATTCAGAATTGTGAATATGAGTCACAGTAATAACACTAAAGACGTTTACTGCATGCTGTACCCTTAGGCAATAACAGAGGAATGTGTCCGCATTATTCAAATATTTCTCTGGTATTGAGCTGGTTAGCACCGTGCAACAGGTGCAATATTTTGACAAGCCAGTTTCTTGCAATCTTCAGGTGTTCCTGAAGATGGCAAGAATATGATTTGGTGAATTATTGCTCCTATTGCATGACACCAACCAGCTGAATTGGGAAATAGTCCATCATTCTGTATGCCGGGAAAACCTAAAGTCACGTATTCTCATGTGTTTATTGTATCAGCAAAGACCTTGCAGTAGATGAGATGAGTTTTACAGTGGTGAAGATGAACAAATGGTCATAGCTTCCAAGAATGCAATTTAGAGCTCATGTTTCCTCAACATTTTTGTCTTATTTTGGTCCATACTACCACAACTCAAAATATGGAATACTTCTTTTTAAACAGGATCACAATTATGGCAGCAGCCAAAAACACAGAAGGACAATATGAAACTTCCAATAATGAAATAATGTCATTTTTAAAATGTTTTATTTACTTAACTTTTAGTTTTCAGTATTTAAAAAAATTAACTCAGTCATTGATCATAATTAGTTTTGTTTCTCATTGTATTTACCAGACACGAGAGTAAGCATTATTTTACACAAGAGTCTTTCATAAAGGCCTTCCATGTTTTGGTTTGATCCAGTTTTCATGTAGCTTGTTTCAGTTAAATCCACTATAGTATGTAGCTTGTTTCAGTTAAATCCACTATAGTACCAGTAAAAAGATCACATCAACGGTGTATTTTTCCTCCTCCCTATTGACAGTGTCCAATGTCGAAAAGTTTGAAACTGCTAACGGGTCAGTCCAAGTGAAGTGATCCAGTAAAGATTAAGTTGGTTGCTTGACAATTTTTAAATATTTTGGTTTTTTATATGTGATTATCCTATAATTGAGAAGCTCAAAACAGCTTAAAAAAATTACCTTAAACCATTACTGAATGGTGGCCATTTTATTTGTGAGTGCATGACGGTGTTTCAGTTTAGAGACATTAGCACTAATTTGAATATTTCTGCACTGAGTTAAGTGACAACATTGCAATTGCATGATTGTTTTTAGAAAAGTCTCCACTAATTTTTTAGTACCCAAGATGCCTTAAATTAAAAAATAACCAGTCAAAATGACCTCCAAAGTTTGGCATTGAAAATCTAGACAATTCACTTTTTAGAAACAAGAAGAAAAGAAATAGGGGGGGGGGGGGTGATGTATCAGAGTGTTTTTTTTTTCTCTAGTTAGATGTCATAAACTACTAGTCTGATATAGAGCAAGACCTCTGGCTAATGTTTCCTTAATTTATATTTTTTATAAATTTTTGAAATTTATCTCTGGTGGGACTGAATATAAGAATTAGGTTTTTGCACATTTTGTGCACTTATATGATAGCAAAGTACTGTATTAACTCCAGCATTGATATATGATTGTGAACAAAGATATTGATGATGAAATAATTCATATTACACTACAATTAATCTTAAGGGTATTGGCGAATTCATGTGTGATATTGGATAGATGTAATCAGTTATTATTGAAGTTAAGATATTGAATTATTTGCAGAACTCAAAAAATTGCTGAACTATACATTTACGTTATATGGCAAATTTAAAATAAATATTTTGAATTGAGGGTCAATCCATATGAAGTGGACCAATGATGGTTGCTGGGCCATTTGTAAATATTTTAATTTTTTATGTGTGATTGGCCTATATTTAAGAAGTTCAAAACAGTTTTTTTTAAATAATTTATCTTGCACCTTTACTGGATGGCGGCCATTTTTATTTGTAGATGCGTGATGATTTTTCTGTCTGGAGACATTACCGAAAATTTGAATATCTCTGCACTGAGTTAAGTTACAGCATTGCAATTTTCATGATTGTTTTTAGGAATGTGTCCTCTACAACATTGTCTGTTACACAAACTACCCTATATTCAAAAATAACCAGTCAAAATGAGCTCCAAAGTTTGGTATCCAAATCTTCAAAAATCCACTTTTTAGGCCCAAAAATAACAAACAAGGAGTGAATTCTGAGTGTCTATTTTTTTCCTGTACTTAGATATGATACACTACTAGCCTCATATAGAGCAAGAACATTTACAACTGTTTCCTTAATTTTTTATGAATTTTTGAAATTTGAAAATTTACGTTTTTTTGTAAAGTTTGAGGTTACTTATCTCACGTGGGACGGAATATAAAAATACGATTTTTGCACAGTTTGTATACCTATATGATAGCAACATACTGTAAAAATTTCAACATTGATATCTGACTGTGAACAAAGATACGAATTTTTGAAAAGAGGAAATAATTCTCATTACTCTACAACTGATCTTATGGCTGTTGCCTACTTAAGTGATTTATTGTTTCATTGTAATAAAATTTAATTGTGACATATATTTAGTTAACACTGCCACCCAATAATCATTTAGTTTATTTATTTTTACTAATGTATTATTAAACAATAGGAGCTTTTGCTCTTGTTTTATGGTAATAAAAATGCCCATTTACGTTTAGGTTTATTCTCAATAAAGAAATGCATTATTGCTGGGTGTGGCATCGTTGTAGACAGTCTGTTCTGAAACCTCTGTTAGAGTGGGCGCACATACTTCATCAAGAGTGTAGAATGTGTTTTGTGCTTTGTTCTGTGTGTAATTTGTAATTAATTTTGAGAGATTAACTGGAATGCAATAATATGGATGAACAGTGCTCTGAAGGACAGATAGCAAGTGAAGTGCGTCACAAAACAGTTTACAGTTCAGTTTAAAAAAAAAAAAACTTGAAAAATGTCAATGACTTTAATGAAGTTAGACCAAATTTGTTTTAATTTCCAGTAAGTTCTTCGGTAACATCAGTGTGTGAGTATCGCGAGAAGAAATATATTCTGAAGTACGACCACATTTTTGGAAGAAAGAGCTATGATCCACTTAAAGTTCATAAAAAGCCTATTACTAAACGTTTGAGGGAACTAAAACTTGAACATTTGTCCTTGTTATGTGAGAGTGAAACAGTTTCCCACGTGAATTGCAATGCGATTCCTGGAAATTCTCTGTGCCCAAATTGTTACTCAAAAATATTTGTTGTGAATCCAGAACCAGAATCATGTAACCTTGTTAATGACTTTTATGGTCCTAATGAAGAAGCTGTTAGCATATTGAATTTTGCTTGTTCTAAGTTAGGCATGTCTCCTGCTTGGAAAATAATAAAAGTAAGTAGCAGAAAAAGAAAAGTAGCTATTGAAAATATGGTACAACAAATTTCATACAAAATTGGAATTGTGCTTTAATTATACTGATACCAACATTATTTCCAAAGAAGAAGAAAACCTACCACCAGCATTATCTGACACTGAATATTTGAGCTTAATAGAGAAATTAAATGTTGACATCTAAAGAGGAAAAAGTTAAAATTTTAAGTTTTCTCCCTGACTCATGGTCAAGAGAAAAAACAGTTCATAAATTTAATGTTTCTAACCCGGAAATTAGTGACAGAGCAAGGCATTGTTCCAGTTTTAGGAAAGAATAGAGGAGTAGGTATAAGTGACGAAACAATCAAAAAGATCCAGCAGTTTTTTGAATATGATGAAAGCAGTAGAATGTGCCCAGGTTCCAAAGATGGCAAAAGAGTTGTTATAAATGGAGTTAAAGTAACAAAGCAGGAACGACTAGTGCTGTCAAATTTAAATGAACTTTATGTAGCTTTCAAAAATTCTCATCCTGAATGCAAAATCGGAAGGTCAGAATTTTGTGACCTCCGCCCTAAGTGGTGTATTTTGGCTGGATCCTCAGGGAGACACTCCATATGTGTTGTTTTATATCATCAAAATGCCAACCTGATAATTGCGGATGCAAAACTCAGTAATCTTAACTATAGAGAGTTACTATGTTTAATGGTCTGTGACACTAAGTTATGACTGCATGATGAGTTTGTGTAATAAATGCCCTGGCAAGGAAACTGTTATTGAATTGTTTCATGAATACGATGAGAAAATCCCAGACAGTATTACCTTCACATAGCGAGTCACAATTGACAGGGCAGAAATGATAGCTGGTTAAATCATAGGAAGAGAACTTGGAATATTTAATTGATAACTTACAAAACTCAAAAATCACCACTATGTTTCTAAAATCCAAAGTAAGTTTTTGAAGCACAAAAAAGCACAACTTTATGAAACTGAATGCATAGTGCTAGCTGATTTTGCAGAAAATTTTACGTTTGTGATTCAGGATGCAATACAAGGGTACCACTGAGTCAATGACCAGGCAACAGTGCATCCATTTGTTCTCTACTCTAAAAATGAGAAAGATGAAGTTTGTAGTTCTTCAGTTTGCATTCTAAGTGACTACTTGGAGCACAACAATTTGGCTATACATGTGTTTCAAAAGTATGTAATAAATTTCATAAAAGAAAATATTCCCAACGTTGAGAAGCTGATATGCTTTTCAGATGGAAGTGGTGGTCAGTATAAGAACAAAAAGAATTTTTCAAATCTGTGCAACCACAAAGTAGACTTTGGATTCTAGGCTAAATGGCCCTTTTTTGCGTCTTTCCATGGTAAAAATGCATGTGATGGAGTAGGAGGTACAACAAAAAGTGAAGTAAGTAAAGCCAGCCTATGAAGACCCAATGACAGATCAAATTCTCACAGTACAGGACATGTCTGTCATTTGCAAGGATAATATTAAAGGCATTACCTATTTTCTGATGAAGATAGAAGAAATGGTTCTGCATATGAAAACAACACTTACAAACCAGATTTGAAAACTATGTAGCAATAAAAGGAACAAGGCATTTCCACAAATTCCTTGGCATTGCAGAAAACTTAGTTCAGTGCTATGTAACATCAGAAACCGAAATTTATGAGGATCATTGTGTCAGTAACATAACATCTCTGCCTTTAATGTTGAATGGCATAGTGGCATGTGTGTATGATGAACTGTGGTGGCTTGCAGAGGTTGAAAGAATAAGTTTGGAAAACATCGTTTTTGTGAATTTTTATGGTCCTGCTGGCCCAAGAACATCATTAAAGAAATCTACTAGTGACAAAGTTTGGATACCAATGAAAAAAATTGTTTTTTTGGAAACTTTCAGTGCTTGAACGTACCCCAGCAACTGGGAGGTCTAATTCTATATCACAGAAGCTGTGTTACGAAATAAGTGTTCTTGACATTCACCGCCAGGTTTAGGAACAGTCGTATCTCGAAGGATGTTAATTGAAATATTTATTTTAAGTATGTCCAGATAATATAAATTTTAATTTCAGTGATGTTATGACTTTTTATATATAATTCAGTACCTAACTTCAATAATAATTGATTATATCCCACCAATATCACACATGAATAGGCAACAGCCACAAGATCAGTTGTAGTGTAATGAGAATTATCTCCTCATTTTCAAAAATTCATATCTTTGTTCACAGTCAGATATCAATGTTGAAATTTTTGCAGTATGTTGCTATCATATAGGTTTACAGACTGTGCAAAAATATCATCTTAATATTCAGTCCCACCTCATATAACTAACCCCAAACTTTGCAAAACATGAAAATTTCCAAATTTCAAAAATACGTAACAAAATTTAGGAAACATTGGTAAGTGTTCTTGCTCTATATGAGGATAGTAGTGTATGATATCTAACTATGGGAACAAAATAATCACTCAGAAATCACTCCTTGTTTGTTATTTTTTGCGCCTAAAAAGTGGATTTTTGAAAATTTGGACACCAAACTTCGGAGTTCATTTTAACTTGTTATTTTTGAATTAAGGGTATTTTATGTAATTGACAAAGCTGTAGAGAACACCTTTCTAAAAACAATCATGTCAATTGCAATGTTGTAACTTAATCCAGTGCAGAGATATTCATATTTTTGCTAATGTCTCTAAACTGAAACATCGTCGCACACTTATGCAAATGGCCACCATTCAGTAAAGGTAAAACTTTTTTAAAAACTGTTTTAAGCTTCTCAATTATAGGGCAATCACATATAAAAAATTAAAATATTTAAAAATAGTCAAGCAACCACCTTAATTTTTATTGGACCAATTCATTAGGATTGACCTTTAACATACTTTCGAGATGCGGTGCTTCATAATACTAGCAGTGATGGTTAAGAACACTTATTTCTTCAGAAAGCTTTAGTGATACAGAGTAAGACCTCCCAATTGCTGTGGTACGTTCAAGCGTTGGAAGTTTCCTTAATACGTTTTTCATCCAAACATTATTGATACTACATTTCTTGAATGATATTCTTGGGCCAGCAGGGTGGTAAAAATGCACAAAAACAACATTGTGTTCCAAAGTTATTCTTTCAACCTATGCAAGTCACCACTGTCCGCCATATACATATGCCAATATGTCATTTAGTGTTAAAGATAGTGATGTAATTTTACTGACACAATGATCCTCATAAATTTCTGTTTCTGATGTTACATAGCATCGACCTAAGTTTTCTGCAATGCCAAAGAATGTATGCAATTGCTTTGTTCCTTTTATTGCTGTACAGTTTTTAAATCGGGCTAGAAGTGTTGTTTCCATATGAAGAACAGTATCTGCTTTCTTGATGAGAAAATAGGTGATGCCTTGTGTTGCAAAAAGCATACATGTCCTCTATTGTAAGAATTTGGTCCGTGGTCTCTCTTTGTTGGTTGGCTATACTCGCTTCACATTTTTTTTGTACCTCCTACTTCATCGCTTGCATCATTACCGTGGCAAAAAGACGCAAAAAAGTGCCATTCGGCCTCCAATTCGAAATATACTGTGTGGCTGCAAAGATTTGAAAAAATCTTTTTGTTCTTGTATTGACTACCACTTCCACCTGAAAATTATATGAGCTTCTCAATTTCTTTTATGTAATTTGTTACATACTTTTGGAACACATGAACAGTTGAAGTGTAGTGCTCCATGTAGTCAATTAGATTGCAAATTGAAGAACTGCAAACTTCATCATTCTCCCCCCTGCGGGTCCGGGGATTAGAATAGGCCCGAGGTATTCCTGCCTGTCGTAAGAGGCGACTAAAAGGAGTCCATCCCCCTCACGGGGGTAGTCAGCGCCTGCGTCCGGAGACGGACGGTTTCACGACCTATAATCGTGGTCTTTTTGGTTTTTCACTTCTCGTTTCTTCCTTCCTTTTGTTGGTTCCTTTCTTTGCTCTTCTCCACTTCACTGTCTTCCTTACTCTTTCCCTTGACTCCTCCTTGCCTTCTCATTGCCTTTTTCTCCTTGCCTTCTCATTGCCTTCTTCTCCTTGCCTTCTCCTTGCCTCCTTCTCCTTGCTTTCTCATTGCCTTCTTCTCCTTGCCTTCTCTGGTCTCCGCCTCGGCGTTTGAGACAGTCTGTCCTCTTTCTCCCTCTCTCTTCTTTTTCCTCTTCTTCCTTCCTCCCTGTGCGTGTCTGAAGGCCGACCCACGCGTTCGCACGCGTAGCCGGTGACGGGGTAACGCGTAAGTCCGCGCCCTGGGTAGACATGTAAGGCACGCGCGTACCCCCTGGTAAAGGCCAGGCCCGGGGAGGGGTGATTGCCTGAGCTGATACCTTCTGACCATGCCGATTGGTCCCTCCGTCTGTTTCTCGGGAGGTGTGACCTGAGGTGTAAACATTCACCTAAGGCGGGAGTGCCCTCTGAGAGGGTCCCCACAAGGAAGGAGCGCGCCATCGGAGACGCTGGCAATCATGGGGGATTCCTCCGCAATGGATTCTACTCCATCGCTTTCGACTTCGACCCACAAACGGAAACGTGACCAGCCAACAGTGACAAAAATACTACCGCCTGCCCCACAGTTCCTCGTAGTTTCTCGATCTGAGGACGGAAAGGATTTTTCCTCTGTCAACCCTTTCGTTATCCAGAAGGGCGTAGATGCCATAGCCGGATCTGTCAAATCTTGTACCAGGTTCCGTAACGGTACCTTATTACTAGAAACTGAGAGTGCCTTTCAGGCACAAAAACTGCTTCGGGCCACACTCTTGTACACGTTCCCTGTCCGGGTGGAGGCCCACCGCACTTTGAATTCGTCTCGTGGTGTAGTCTATAGTAGCTCTCTCGACGGATTGACTGACGAGGAGCTTCAATCTTTCCTCGCTGAGCAGGGCGTGACGGCTGTCCATCGGGTCATGAAAAAGGTCAACAATGACCTTGTACCGACCCGGACACTTTTCTTAACCTTCGATAGTGTTCAGCTGCCATCGCACTTCAAAGCGGGCTACGAGGTTATTTCTGTTCGCCCCTATGTCCCGACACCTACGCGCTGCTACCAGTGTCAGCGTTTCAATCACACTCGCCAGTCTTGTTCCAATGCGGCTAAATGTGTCACTTGTGGCAGGGATGCCCATGAGGGTGACTGTCCACCTCCGTCTCCTCGTTGTGTGAACTGTCAGGGTGACCATGCCGCATCCTCCCGCGACTGTCCTGTCTATAAGGAAGAACGCTGTATCCAGGAAATTCGACTCAAAGAGAAAGTGTCCACCTCGGCTGCTCGCAAGCTATTGGCTAGTAGGAAGCCCACGCTGCTCCCAGCGGGGAAATACAGCACTGTCCTCGCCTCTCCTCGGACTACCCGGGAGGTAGCAACCCAGACATGCGATCTGACCTTCAGCACCACGGTCGTCCGTTCGGCCAGTGCTAAGGTCGCGCGGTCGACGTCTCCTCTTCCTCCCATCACCCCACAGACACCAGCCACTTCCTCAGCTTCTGCTCAGTCGAAGACCCTGAAGTCAGATGCACGGGCCTTCAAGAAGGAACCATCCCGTGCAGACTTCCTCCGTCCCTCGACCTCCCAGCCTTCGACCGGTACTTCCACCAAACGTCCTTCTAAAAAGGCGCATAGGAAGCACAGTTCTCCTTCTCCGCCGCGGCGCCTTTCTTCTCCTGCGCCACCCAGCGGTTGCCGCCCCAGGCCGTCATCCGTTTCGCCTGGCTGCACCGCTGGTAGCCGAACATCTGGCCGTTCACCGGCGGAGGAAGCTCCCCCTCCCGGCCATCCTCCTGAGATGGCCGATGACCCTATAGACCCCATGGACGATGACTGTCCGCCTCCTGCTAGCGGCGGCAGTGCTCGCTCGAAGCCAGGCCCTAAGCGGCCTTCGAGGTGACCCCTTCTCTCATCTTCCTTTTCTTACGATGGCACTTATTAACTGGAATATTCGCAGCATTCGCTCCAACCGAGAGGACTTGAAGTTGCTGCTCCGCTCGCATCGTCCGCTCGTCGTAGCCCTCCAGGAAACGAAGCTACGCCCATGCGATCAAATTGCCTTGGCACACTACACCTCTGTGCGTTTTGACCTACCCCCTGTGGTAGGTATCCCAGCTCATGGAGGGGTTATGTTGCTGGTCCGGGATGATATTTACTACGATCCCATCACGTTGCACACCGGCCTGCAGGCAGTTGCCATCCGCATTACTCTCCCCACTTTTACGTTTTCCTTTTGTACCGTTTACGCTCCATCGTCATCTGCCGTTACCAGGGCAGACATGACGCAACTTATTGCTCAGCTACCTGCACCATTTTTGTTAACTGGAGACTTCAATGCCCACCATCCTCTTTGGGGCTCTCCAGCATCCTGCCCGAGGGGCTCCTTGTTAGCAGACCTTTTCAACCAGCTCAATCTTGTCTGCCTCAATACTGGCGCCCCTACTTTTCTTTCGGACACATCTCATACCTATTCCCATTTAGACCTCTCTATATGTACTCCCCAACTTGCATGCCGGTTTGAGTGGTATGCACTTGCTGATACATATTCGAGCGACCACTTCCCGTGTGTTATCCATCTCCTGCAGCATACTCCCTCTCCGTGCTCCTCTCGTTGGACCATCTCCAAGGCAGACTGGGGGCTCTTCTCTTCCAGGGCGACCTTTCAGGATCAAACCTTCACAAGCTGCGATCGTCAGGTCGCACACCTCACGGAAGTCATTCTCGCTGCTGCTGAATATTCCA
Source organism: Schistocerca nitens (assembly GCF_023898315.1). Classification (NCBI taxonomy): domain Eukaryota; kingdom Metazoa; phylum Arthropoda; class Insecta; order Orthoptera; family Acrididae; genus Schistocerca; species Schistocerca nitens. Next base: position 143,310,657 of record NC_064623.1, on the reverse strand, counting down.
TCCCTCACCCTACTTCTTCTCCACGTCGCGTACCGGTCCCCTGGTGGACCGCAGCATGTAGGGACGCTATACGTGCTCGTCGACGTGCTTTACGCACCTTTAAACGCCACCCTACAGTGGCGAATTGTATTAATTATAAACGATTACGTGCTCAGTGTCGTCGTATTATTAAAGAAAGCAAGAAAGCCAGCTGGGCTGCTTTCACCAGCACCTTCAACAGTTCTACTCCTTCTTCTGTTGTCTGGGGTAGCCTGCGCCGGCTATCTGGCACTAAGGTCCACTCCCCAATTTCTGGCTTGAAGGTCGCGAATGAAGTCCTTGTGGCCCCTGAGGCCGTCTCCAATGCCTTCGGCCGCTTTTTCGCCGAGGTTTCGAGCTCCGCTCATTACCACCCTGCCTTCCTCCCCCGCAAACAGGCCGAGGAGGCTAGGCCACGTGACTTCCGCTCCTCGAATTGTGAAAGTTATAATGCCCCATTCACCATGCGGGAACTCGAAACCGCACTTGGCCGATCACGGTCCTCCGCTCCAGGGCCTGATTCTATTCATATTCAGATGCTGAAGAACCTTTCTCCTGCGGGTAAAGGTTTTCTTCTTCGTACATACAATCGCATCTGGATTGAGGGACATGTTCCCGCATGCCGGCGCGAGTCTATTGTTGTCCCGATTCCTAAGCCGGGGAAGGACAAGCACTTGCCTTCCAGTTATCGACCTATCTCGCTTACCAGCTGTGTCTGTAAAGTGATGGAGCGAATGGTTAACTCTCGATTGGTTTGGCTGCTCGAGTCTCGACGCCTACTTACCAATGTACAATGTGGATTTCGAAGGCGCCGCTCTGCTGTCGACCATCTGGTTACCTTGTCGACCTTCATCATGAATAACTTCTTGCGGAAGCGCCCGACCGCGGCTGTGTTCTTTGATTTGGAGAAGGCTTACGACACCTGTTGGAGGGCGGGCATTCTCCGCACCATGCATACGTGGGGCTTTCGCGGTCGCCTCCCTCTTTTTATTCGTTCCTTTTTAATGGATCGACAGTTTCGGGTACGTGTGGGTTCTGTCCTGTCCGACACCTTTCGCCAGGAGAATGGGGTGCCACAGGGCTCAGTTTTGAGCGTCGCTCTCTTCGCCATCGCGATCAATCCAATAATGGATTGCCTCCCAGCTGATGTATCAGGCTCCCTTTTCGTGGACGATTTTACCATCTATTGCAGCGCGCAGTGTCCACGTGTCTTGGAGCGCTGTCTTCAGCGTTCTCTTGACCGTCTTTACTCCTGGAGTGTCGCCAATGGCTTCCGTTTTTCTGCCGAGAAGACGGTCTGTATTAACTTCTGGCGCTACAAAGAGTTTCTCCCACCGTCCTTACGACTCGGTCCCATTGCTCTCCCACTCGTGGAGACAATCAAATTTTTAGGCCTTACCTTTGACAGGAAACTTAGCTGGTCTCCACATGTGTCATATTTGGCCGCCCGTTGTACCCGTTCTTTAAATGTCCTCCGTGTTCTCAGTGGTATGTCGTGGGGAGCGGATCGAACTGTCCTACTTCGTCTATATCGGTCGATCGTCCGCTCCAAGCTGGATTATGGGAGCTTCGTATACTCCTCTGCACGGCCATCCATCTTACGCCGCCTCAACTCCATACAACATCGGGGTTTACGACTTGCGATCGGAGCATTTTATACCAGTCCCGTAGAGAGTCTTCATGCTGACGCTGGCGAATTGCCACTCACCTACCGGCGCGATATACTGCTTTGTCGGTATGCCTGTCGGCTACTGTCAATGCCCGACCATCCTTCTTATCGTTCCTTTTTTGACGACTCTCTTGACCTTCAATACGGGTTGTATGTCTCTGCCTTGCTACCCCCTGGAGTTCGCTTTCGTCGCCTCCTTCAACACCTTCATTTTTCACTCCCTGCAACCTTTCGAGTGGGCGAGAGCCGCACGCCACCTTGGCTCCAGGCTCAGGTCCGCGTTCACCTCGACCTCAGCTCGCTCCCAAAAGAGGTCACCCCCGGTTCGGTCTACCACTCCCGTTTTTTGGAACTTCGTTCGAAGTTCAACAACATGACTTTCATTTATACAGATGGCTCTAAGACCAATGACGGGGTCGGGTGTTCCTTTATTGTCGGGGCACAAAGTTTCCAATACCGGCTCCATGGCCATTGTTCGGTCTTCACAGCTGAGCTCTTTGCCCTCTACCAGGCTGTTCTGTACATCTGCCGCCACCGACATTCTGCTTATGTCATCTGCTCAGATTCCCTGAGCGCCATCCAGAGCCTCAGTGATCCGTACCCGGTTCACCCTTTCGTACACCGGATCCAACGCTCTCTTCAGCAGCTGGTGGACGTCGGTACGCCGGTTAGCTTTATGTGGGTTCCTGGCCATGTCGGTATCCCTGGGAACGAAGCTGCAGATGCCGCGGCCAAGGCTGCGGTCCTCCAGCCTCGGACAGCTTCTTGTTGTGTCCCTTCGTCCGATTTTAGCAGGGTCATTTGTCGGCGCGTTGTGTCGCTGTGGCATGCCGATTGGGCTGCACTTACCGACAACAAGCTTCGGGCCTTAAAACCTCTTCCCGTGGCTTGGACGTCCTCCTCACGCCCTTCTCGGCGGGAGGAGGTCGTTTTAGCAAGGTTAAGAATTGGACACTGCCGGTTCAGCCATCGCCATCTGCTGACGGCTGCGCCGGCGCCGTTCTGCCCATGTGGGCACTTGCTGACGGTTCGTCACATTTTAATGTCCTGTCCCGATCTTAAAACACTGCGCCTCGATCTTAACCTGCCTACTACTTTAGATGCCATTTTAGCGGATGACCCACGAGCAGCTGCTCGTGTTCTTTGTTTTATCAATTTGACAAACCTCGCTAAGGACATTTGATGATGTTTTTTAATCCTATGCCTGTCAGTCTGTCTTTTATTGTGTTTTCCCTTTTAGTTGTTGTTGTCAACTTGTGCCTCGCGGTGCATTCTTAGAGTAGTCAGGGCGCTAATGACCATTGAAGTTGTGCGCCCGAAAACCACAAAAAAAAAAAAAAAAAAAAAATTCATCATTCTCATTTTTGAAGTACTGAACAAATGGATGCATTATGCCACGTCATTGACCGAGTGGTATCCTTGTATTGCATCCTGAATCACAAATGTAAAATTTTCTGCAAAATCAGCTACCACTATGCATTCAGTTTCATGAAGTTGTGCTTTCTTGCCCTTCAAAAACTTACTTGGGATTTTGAAATGTAGTGGTGACTTTTGAGATTTTCCAAGTTACCAGTAATCTTCCTGAGATTTGTCCACTGTTATCATTTTAGCTGTGTCTATTCTGCCCACTGTTTGTAGGTTAACATTTTCAGGCATCTCCTCCTCAGATTCGTATAACTATTCACGAGCAGTTTCTTTACCACAGCATTTATCATACAAACTCATCATATGGTCATAATTGTTAGTGTTGCAGACCATTAAATCTAGTAACTCTTTGTGGTTAACATCATTGAGTTTTGCACCCGCATTCATCAGTTTGACATTTTGATGATATAAACAAACACATACACAGTGTGTTCCTGAGAAGCCATTGAAAATGTGCCACTTATGGTGAAGGTCATGAAATTTTGAACTTCCAATTTTGTGTTCAGGATGAGCATAAAGTTCATTTAAATCTGACAGCACTAGTTGTTTCTGCTTTGTTACTTTAACACCATTTATAACACCTGTTTTTATATATTTGTTACCTGTGCACATTCTACTGTTTTCATCGTCTTCAAAAAACTGCTGGATCTTTTCAGTCTTTTCTCTAGTTACACCTACTCCTTTCTTCTTGCCTAAAACCGGTAGCACTCTTTCACTAAGTTTCGGGTTAGTCTGACAAAACATTCAGAAATGGTGAACTCCTTGTTTGTGATCATGAGTCAGGGAGCAAACATTAAATTTAAACTTTTTCCTCTTTAGGTGGCACTGAACACTTACTTTTTAATTTATCAGTTAAGCTCAAATATTCATTCTGGAGGTAGGCCTAGGTTTTCTTCTTTTTTAGAAATATTGATGGTATATACATTATTAAAGCATGATTTTAAGTCTCTTCTAGTTTTGTCTAAAAATTTTTGTGCCTTTCTTTTAACAGCTGCTTTTCTTTTTCCACTACTCAATTTTCTTATTTTTATGCAGGAGATACCTCTAAATTAGAACAACAAAAATCGAATTTGTTAATATCTTCCTCATTAGGAATATAAATGTCATTAACAAGGTTACATGGTTCAGGTCCTGAATTCATGATAAATATTTTTGAGTAACAATTTGGACACAGGGAATTTCCAGAAGTCACATTAACTTTCATTTGGGAAGCTGTTTCCCTCAAACTTTTAATATCTGACTGTTTATGAACGTTGAGTGGATCAGTGCATTTTTTCCAAAAATATGATTGTACTTCAGAATATATTTTTTCTCGTGGTACTCACAAAATGATGATACAGAAGAACCTACTCGTAATTTAAACAAAGTTTGTCTATCTCCATCAAAGTCATTAACATTTTTTAAGTATTTTGAAACTGAACTGTAAACTGTTTTGTGACACTTTTCACTTACTATACGTCCAAGAGAGCACCCATTCATCCATTTTATTGCATTTCAATTAGTCTTTAAAATTTATTTATTATCAAATTTTAAAATTATTTCAGTTAATTAAAAATTACATTCAAGATAAAATCACGTAAAATATTCCACACTCTCAACGAAGTATGTACAGCCATTGTAACAGAGGTTTCTGAACAGACTGACTACAACAATGCCACACCCAGCAAATGTAGTGGGCTGTACACAGTTCATGTACAGACTTGTGACTGGCTACTGGGCTCGTGTGCAGAGTTGTTACTCTGTCCACTGAGCTTCTGTACACACTTGTCTTGAGGACTAAATTCGCATACAAAACTGTAGCCTTCTCAACAATAGAGAAATTTCACACATTTGTTATTTTATTTTTATAATTTTGAACTTGTAATTGAAAATAAACCTAGATATAAATGGGCAACTTTTTAAGGTAGAACTAACGCAAAAGCACCTATTTTTTAATATTTAGTGTTAACTAAATATTGGTTACAACTGAATTTTATTACAATGAAACAATAAACTATTTAAATAGGCAACAACCATAAGATCAGTTGTAGCGTAATGTGAATTATTGCATCATTTTCAAAAATTTGTACCTTTGTCCACATTCAGATATCGGTTTTGAAATTTTTACAGTACTTTGCTATGATATAGGTGCACAAAATGTACAAAAGTCAAATTTTTATTCAGTCCCACCAGAGATAACTAGCCCCTTACTTCATAAAAAATAGATTTTCAAATTTCAAAAATTTATAAAAAATTAGGAAACATTTATCACTGTTCTTGCTCTGTATAAGGCTAGTAGTTTATGATATCTAACTAGAGAAAAAAATAGATTCTGATAAATCACTCTGTGGATATTATTTTTTGGGTCTAAAAAGTGGATCTTCAAAGTGTTCAATACCAAACTTTAGAGGTCATTTTGACTAGTTTCTTTTGAATTTAGGGTATATTGGGCAATAAACCTTGTTGTAGAGGAGACTTTTCTAAAAAAAATCATATGCGTTGCAATGTTGTGACTTTAACCCAGTGCAGAGATACTCAAATTAGCGCAAATGTCTCCAAATTGAAAAATCGTCGAGTGCTTACAAATAAAAATGGCTGCCATGCAGTATCAGTGCAAGGTAATTCTTCTTTTTTTAACTGTTTTGAACTTCTCAGTTATAGGCAAGTTACGCATACACAAAATCAAAATATTTAAAAGTGATCAGGCAATCCTCATTTGATCGCTTCATATGGATTGACCATAATACTATTGCTCTGCTTTGATCCATGACACGATCAAAAACATGAACCACTCATCAAAATCAGTGTGCGTGAAATAAGTGTCATAATTACTCTTGTGCCACATTTGCCAACTTGTAACCAGCTAATCACTTTTTAACCTAACCAAGACCTCAGACTTAGCTACACACCAGTAAGCCACCACAACAGAGATTTTATATGCCCATATGTTGACTTTGCTAATTCGCAGTCAAACTCACCTCCAACGTAACCTAGACCTAGCTACAGCCTTTCACCCTAACCCACATTCAAAAGAATAATACAGAAACATACTAAATATTGTTAGTTTTATGCCCTATATGCATTTGAAAAATGCAGTATCATACAGCTCGACACCATTACATCACAGATTGAAGTTGATGTTTGGTCTTGGCAGGTTTAACCCATCTCTAGTCTCTGATGACTATCTTTGACAAGACATTCAGCTCTAACTTCCATTCTGTTCTTTGGCTGCCTTATTTTGCTACCAGTTCCTGTTTGCTTTTTAATTGGGACCCATGCAAGACACCAGGGAATGGGAAGTACAGAGGAAATTAATGGATAGCGTGAAAACATGCATAGCAGGGCCAGGAGTAAAGGTAAAATGACAGGGAGTGTGGTGTTAACACATCTGCAGCAAGTTGACACTAATTGACCAGTACTTTCTAATGTAGTGAGTGACAAAATCATTCAAGAAATCAGAAGGAAAAAGTGGGAAGTTTCAAATCCAAATGGGAGAAGCCATGTGTTAACTCATCTAGGTGACATCTGTGCTCTGGTGGAGTCAGTGGTTGGAATGGTGGGACCAGCGAAGGGTCTAATCCGTAATAAAGACAAATTAGGGAAATTATAAGCAGTGTTGCTATTTAGGGGAATAATGCAGAGTGCCCCATTGCATGCAGGGTGATTGAGACTGATGAGTTTTGAAAACTTTACGCATTTGGTCCAGTGGTTCAACCTACCAGAATTGCTTCAATTTGGGGATACAACTATATACTGTTAATGTATCCACAGCTAACTGCAGTTTGTAGAAGATTATGACTTCATGCACTACTCGTTGCAACTGAATTGAAGGCAATAAATAGTACAAATCTTCTGCTTCTACTGTTTGTGTTGGGTGAACCTAAGCCACCTCAAGAATCTGTCTCCAGACATAATTGTTTCTGCTCCATTCGTAGATCTTCATCTTGTTCTGTCGGTCAGGATATTGTCGATCTGTCTTGTTCTTGTACAGTGCATCCTTCTGGTGGATACAGTCTTCCTGTTGCTGTTCTTTCAGGTATCCTATAATTTGCCACCAACTCTTATCAGTGTTAATCAGGATATTCTCTAAGATCTGATAAATTTAATTAAGCACTGAGCAAGTCATAAAAGAAATCAAAGAAAAGTTTGAGAAGGGGATTAAAGTTCAAGGAAAAGAAATAAAAACTTGGAGCTTTGCTGATTACTTCGCAATTCTGACAGAGAAAGCAAAGGACGTGGAAGAGCAGTTGAACAGAATGGAAAGTGTGTAAGGCCCCAAATAGTGTCTTGCTGTTCTGTTCTCACGGTTGCACACTGAAGAATTAATGTTACAGGTCTTGAAAGGAACTTCATCATCAGGTTTGAAGGTAGTCCCCCCTCACAATTGAATATATTTACCACGGACATCGTCTTAACATGTTGATTGATAAGCTTTTGTCTTTATTCGTTACGTAGCATAACTAACTTCCACAGATATTCAAAACAAGCAAAAAATTCACCATGTTCTATCATATGAACTAACAGTTAATGCTGCAGCTACTACCTTTTAAACTTCATTTGATACGCTTACCAGTGCACAAGAACACATGCTTGTTGTTCATGTGCGTGCGAGCTCGCTAATCACTGCCATGCGTATTGTAAACAATTCTACTTGTAGCTGCTACCACATTGCATATTGTTACGTATCAAAGCGACATATCTTAGAAGTGTCTTGAAAAGAGGTTGTAAGATGAAACTTCCTGGCAGATTAAAATTGTGTGTCAGACTGAGACCCGAACTCGGGACCTTTGCCTTTAGCGGGCAAGTGCTCTACCAACTGAACTACCCAAGCACGACTCACAACCCGTTGTTACAGCTTTAATTCTGCCAGTACCTCATCTCCTACCTTCCAAACTTCACAGAAGCTCTTTTGCGAACCTTGCAGAACTAGCACTCCTGGAAGAAAGGATATTGCGGAGGCATGGCTTAGGCACAGCCTGGGGGATGTTTCCAGAATGAGATTTTCACTCTGCAGCGGAGTGTGCGCTGATATGAAACTTTGTGGCAGATTAAAACTTTGTGCCGGACCAAAACTCGAACTTGGGACCTTTGCCTTTTGTGGGCAAGTGCTCTACCAGGTGAGCTCTGTTTGCACAAGAGCTTCTGCGAAGTTTGGAAAGTAGGAGACAAGGAACTGGGAGAATTAAAGCTGTGAGGATGGGTCGTGAGTCGTGCTTGGGTAGCCCAGTTGGTAATGCCTGTGAAAGGCAAAGGTTCCGAATTCGAGTCTCGGTCCGGCACACAGTTTTAATCTGCCAGGAAGTTTCATATCAGCGCACACTCTGCTGCAGAGTGAAAATCTCATTCAGATTATAAGATGATCATCAACAAGAGTAATGAATTAAATTAGGTGATGCTGAGAGAAAGAGGTTAGGGCATAAGATCTAAACATAGTAGGTAAGTTCTGCTATTTGGGCACCAAACTAACTGACGATGGCCAGACAAACTAGAGAGGATATAAAAAGCATTCATGAAAAAGGGAAATTTGTTAACATCAAATATAAATTTAAATGTTAAGAAGTCTTTTCAGTATGTATTTGTATAGAATGTTGCCTTGTACTGCAGTCAAATGTGGTCGATAAATAATTCAAACGAGGAGACTAGAAACTTTTGAAATACAGTGCTACAGAGAAATGCTGCAGATTACATGATTAGACAGTGTAACAAATCAAGAGTAACTGAGTCAAATTGGGGAGAAAATTAATAGTTCACTCTGACTAAAAGGGGGTGTGGTTGTAAGGACTTATCCTGGGGAATCAAGAAATTGTCAGTTTGGTAATGGCAGGTGAAGGAAGGGGGGGGGGGAAGAGAGAGAGGGGGGGGGGGCATAAGACAAACGTTCAAAACAATGTACATTACAGTAAATATGCAGAGAGAAGAGGCTTGCACAGTATAGACTAGTGTTGAGGGCTGTATTAAACTAGATGTCAGACTAAAGACCCCAACAGCAACAAGAACAACAACAATTAAGCCTATATTTTTACTTTGTGCAAGTTGCTATAATTCATAGTTATACACTGATCAGTCAGAACATTATGACCACCAACCTACTATCAATATAAAACCCTTCATGCAATAGCAGCATCACCTGGCGAGGAATGCTCTGCCAGCTAGATACACACTCACGGTGCATGTAGTATCGGTGAGTGTACTGTCCATGTGATAGAATAGGAAAGACACGCGATCTATCTGAGTTTGACCATGGGCAAATTGTGATGGCTCGGAGACTCGTCGTGAGCATTTTGGAAACTGCACAACTTGTTGGGTGTTTGAGAAATTCTGTAGTGTTTGTCTTCAAAATGTCGCGAAACCGAGGTGAAACCACATCCAAATGTCATGGAGTTTGGCAGCCACCCCTCATTATAGAGTCAGACGTTGTAGGCAGGGCAGACTGGTAAAACAGAACAGGCAGCAACTTTAATGCTGGGCAGGCTACACATGTGTCTGAACACACAGTGCACGAAATTCTCCTAACGATGGGCCTCCACAGCTGATGACCCGTGCATTTGCCAATGTTAACAGCACGATGTACGTGTCAAAGGTGAACGTACCGGTTATTAGGTAGGTGGTCTTAATGTTCTGACTGATCAGTGTATCTTATTCTCTACTCCTATACCTCTCTCAAGGTGCATAGGTTTTTGGTTCAGATGCTCTTATGTTCTGTATATCCGCTTCTGTTATCATGCACACTTCTCACCCATTTATAACAGCTAGTCATACAAAGATGTAGTATACTTTTCACTTTGTTGTTTTTAAATACCTGTAAGTTTGCAAGATACTTTCTGTCCTGCTGTTATTTTTTCTAGAGTCCATTTTCTTTTGATTACCACTAGTTTAGAAAGGGCACTGGAGGGACTCAGTTGGCTGAAATCTTTTAAAACATTTGTTGGAGGCCTTCAGATTGTATGGTGAGCATCTGGCCTTAGAAATGGATATTACCATATCATTTACAGCAATTCAAGTTTTCCTTCTTTTGCTTTCATTATTTCATATATTTCTGTAAATGTGTTTGTATCTCCTACGACTATTTCAGTATCATTTGCACATGCACCTATATACCGATGAGCCAAAACATTATGACCACCTGTTTAATAGCACATTGGTCCACTTTTCAAACACAGTAAAGTAGTGATTCTGCTTGGCACAGATTTTGCTAGTCCTAGATTGGTTTCTAGAAGTATGGGTCACCTGATGTCTACTGACAGGTCACTAAATTCTCACAAATTACTGGACGGTGGTTCAGGGGTACGCATCTGCCGCCCAGTGTGTGTTCCAATTTGCCGGCTAAGACATCAGTGTTAGTTCACTATCATGCTCCTTAAACCACTGCACCACGATTCTGGCCTCGTGTCGCGGAGAGTTATCCTGCTGGAAGATGTCATCGCCATGAGAGAAGACTTCAACCGTGAAGAGAAGCAGGTAGTTTGCAGTAATGTTCATGTAGTTCACTGCTGTCGTGGTGTCTTCGAGTACTACCACTGATCCCATACGAGCCCAACTCGAGTATCCCACAGCATAATTCTGCTCTCATTGGCATCTGTGGCCCGGTTTAAAGCAGCCATTCACCTGGATGAAGGCGAGTAAGGACTGAAACACCGACCTGGTGTAAAAGAAATATGATTCGTTTGACAGGCGACACGTTTCTATTGATCCACCGCGGAAACTCGGTGATGCTGTGCCCACTGCAATTGTAGTTGATGATGTCATTGGGTCAACACAGGAACCTGTAGGGGTCATGTGATATGGCATTCCATGTACAGCAATGGCCTTTGAACAGTGTGCCCTGAAACACTTGTGCCTGCACCAGCATTGTTCTCTGTTGTCAGATCTGCCATGTATCGTTGTTATTCTGGATTACACAGTGGGGGATCCTCTGACCTCCATATTTTGTGATGTGGTCATCCAATACCAGACAGTCTAGTTGTTATTTATTTCACCACCTTTCAACCAGTTTCCATAAGTGCTCATGGCAGTGGTATGCAAACAGCTGACCAGCTTCACCGTTCCAGATATTCTCATTTACAACCCCAGTGCCACAACAGTGTGCACTTTGTTAAAACCGTTCAGATTAGTTGATTTTTCGCATTTGCAGGCCTTATCTTTGCTTCAATGACTGCCCATTCGTCTCTCTTTTACTTACCTGCTTTCTTTACTGCGTCACGTGTCTGCAACACCACCAGGAGGCATTCGACCTGGCAGTGGTCACGTTTTGGCTCATCAGTGTATGGCAAGATTTCATCAGTATTGTAACTATTTTGTCTATTTTTTGTGTCAGACTCTGCTATCTTCTGTTATTGTTGCAGTGTTTGTTTGAGCCTGAGTCATTTGGTATCACAAAGGAAGAAAATTACAAACAATTTCTTATTGAAAGTGTCTTAAGAATGCCTTTGGCCTAGTTATATGCAGGTGAAGGGAAGACACTTGAAGAACACACAAGACCAAAACAAAAAGTAATATTCAAATATTGTCTTCAAACTGAAAGGGAGAAGACATTGCTGGATAGAATATGTGACTTGGATACTTTAAGATGTGTGAGACAAAATCATGGAGGAACTTCTCCATTAACCTGGATGAGCTTGCGATAGATTTACAACAGTGGGGTGGGGATTAATAACTGGATGGAAAAACTACAAGAATGCATATCATGTGGATAGCACGCGATGTTCAAGCTGTACAAATGCCGAGCTCGAACAGTGAATTCTCTGTTTTCTGTGCTTCCAAAAGTGTTTCCTTAGTCTTCCACTTTTTACCTCCACTGCCTCTGGCTTTCTCTCTTTGCCTCCTGCCTTATATTAACAGTTCATTTGCAATTTTGGACTAAACAGTTGCCCGCAGCTCATTGTCTAACACTGTGTTATATATGTTAGGGTGGTAGCAGCAATGGTTCAACTAACACCACTCGACAATGGACGAGGAGAACTTTGCCAAAAGCCCGTGGATTTTAAACCACTGGACGCGGCTGGAAGCCTGAAAAAATTTTATCATTAATACTGTGTTATATTGCTGACAACTCATTATTTCACCCACCCCCCCTCCCTCCTCCCCATCACTAACAACACCACCACACCTTTTCCACCAACACCTCCACATGTTTTGTTTGTCATCTATGCAAGAACTGGGCAGGGAAAGAATGTTTATTTACATGCTGCTGTGTTTGCTATTATGAGTCTAATTTTATCTTAAACAACCCCCCACTCTCCCATCTCCATAACTAAGGTTGGTAATGCATGCCTGTGTGGTGGCACTCGACTCTGAGGTCCAATGGTTTGAGCCCTGGTGGAGGCTGAAATTTTCACTATCAGTGTTTGGGCAGCAGAGGAGGAAAGATGGTGGTGTAAAGTTCCTAATTACCAGATTAAATTCCAAACCTCTCCACAGTGTCTCTAGAAGTGAATGAATGTGACACTGTTGATGCTGATTTGTCCATTGCATGGGGATATTACTTATTGACCTACTTGGTGTTTTTCAAGAGTAAGAGGCTATTTACCAACAGCAGGTTTCCTCTCTCCCTTGGCTTCATCCTTAGCAACGCAAACACATTGCAACACTATATAGACACTCATCAGTCATCCCCAGCACAGATAATCACTTGATACTTCATAACAGGTTGAACCTTGCACTGGATAGCTATGCACATTTCCTGTGTCTGCTCTCTTGTGCTGATATCAGAGTATGGGGCTACTTTGACTTGAATCAATACGCAACCAACAAGAACCATGTTTACTTGGCTGAAGAATGTTTGCAGATTCTGTGCCGATGAATGGTTCTCAGAATTTCTAGCGTCTACATCTATGTACTTACTGTGCAAGCCACTGCGGAGAGTACTTTGTATACCACTGTCGCCCCCTCCCAGCTCCTGCCTCCCTCCCCCATTCCTCTTGCAGTCACGGATAGTTCGAGGGAAGAACGATTGTAGGTAAGAATCGGTGCGAGCTCAAATTTCTCTAATTTTATGCTAATGGCTTTTCCTTGAAATGTAGGTGGGAGGAAACAATTTTTCAGTTGACCCTTCTACGAATGTATGCTCTTAGAATTTCAACAGTAGGCTACACTGTGATACAGAATGCCTTTCTTGCAGCATCTGCTGTTAGAGTTGGCTGACATTATTGTGGCATGCAAAATTTTACATGTGCACAATGTGCCGCACGTGTGTGGTCCAGTGCTCCGCCCTGTTTAGAATGTTTCGGTTTTGCTCTGTCCCGCTTGGTACAGTGCGACATTTCAGTTAGCAGTGCGATACGGTAATTTTTCTTCCAGCATTTGGTGTGGCACTTTTCAGTCGGCCTGGCTTTCCTCAGTTTGCCAGAATCGTAGTGACAGTACTATTTATCCTTCACTATTTGATCACTGTTTGGAGTAAGTTCAAAGGTCCAGTGGCCAATTGCACAAAAAGAGGAAGTTTAGCAATCTGTTGTCGCAAGACTTCAAAGTGAGTGGGAATCTTAATTCTTTTTCAGTGGAAAGGATTAAAATTCTCAATATCTATTACACAGTCGAATAATCAACAGGTATAGCAATTGTTTTGCTATAGATAAGCGTTCCGACACTATAAACGAAGAATGTACAGATTTAGTCGAAAGAGCAAAACTTTACAACAGTCAACAGAAGATTTGTATAGAATTCATTGTTTTGTACATCAAGATGCACTTTGTGCTTTCTGAAGGCACGGAGCAGGTGATGAAATTGGTGGTACAAATAATAAATTTTCTCAAGTTGCACGCATGATTAAGTTGTTAATTGCAACAGTTTTTGATGTAACTTAACTAGAGTACGGAGATATTATATTACAGCAAATTAGACTGGTTTAGTCAAAGGGCATGCCTGGAACAAAATTTTGATTTAAGACCCACTATTGTTGAATTTATGAAGGAAGAAGGAAAACGGGAACCAAAATTAGAAGATCGAGAATGTATTGCACAACTCTCATTTTTAGTGGACTTAATTGCACACTTCCCTCAGAAAGTTGTTGTTAGGCGGGAAGCAACTTATTTGTTATTTGATGGGGGAAGTTGGCTCAATTTAAAAAGAAAATCACATTGTGGAGCGGTCAGCTTCTGACAACACTGTCCATTTGTGTAAGCTCTGTGGCATTGCAGAATATACGAATGTTCGAGAATTCTTTGCAGTGTTGCAGGGCTTACAGGAAGAGTTTTCTAAATACTTTCAGGACACCACAAATGTTAGACATAATTTTGAGCTATTTTCAAGACCGTTTGCTGTTCAGTTGAATGCCCCGGTACATGTGCAGGTGGAACAGATCAATTTGCACTGTTATTCCCATTCAAAAGACAAAAGATTTTATGTTAAATATGTCAAGGGGTTCCACGAAGTATTCCTCAGTAATAGTTTTCTTACCTCCATAATGAAGCTACAAACATGCTTTTGATTATGGAACCAAGTAAGTTGTGACTACATGGCTAACTGAATGATGAAAATTTGCAGCTATCTCTGTGTCTGTCTGTGTGCCTACAGTTTGTATTATGTCTCCAGAAAGCAAAAAATGATTAAATAATAGTGTAAGTTTGTTTTGTTTGTGATGTGTGATTGGTGTTGTTGAGAAATATGAAAATGAACCTCGTACAAGATTTTCAATTTGTCTTGCGTGACTGCATTGCCATCTACTGCAGTGTGTTTGCAGAGAGAGAGAGAGAGAGAGAGAGAGTTTATTCAGGTTTCTGCTTCAGTAATGGTAGGTGAGTCATGAAGTTCTATCATTCTTTTTTGTGTTGATGACAAATAAAAGTCTTCATAATTTACTGAAGGTAAGAATATTGGATTTAATGTCCTGTTGGTGACAAGATTGTTAAGACACAGCAAATGTTCCATCCATGTTAATATCACCTTCCCCCCCCCCCCCCCCCCCTTCTGCTAAGGAGAGTCATGGCTTTTCATTCCTCACATGCCACACATTATCCCCTTGTTGCCGTATACATCTTACACCTTATTCCTCTGCCTCCCCTCACTGCACAAAAAAGAAAAAAAAAAGTCAGCTGAGGCTATCGTCATAAGCAGTAACTATGTGTTAGTTAGAAAGCTTGTAATGTCTCTGTGCTGCTAAATGTTTTTATGTATTATGCGACAATCGGCTATGTGTTAGTGGTTTCCTGTCCTCATTTTTGTTTATGACCATAAAACTGAAATTAACTGTAGTAGTGTTATTTGATGTCTTTTGTTACACTCTGTGTTACAGTTTAGTATATGTTGTTAAATTAGACTTGACTTTTACAATAAAGAAAACAAAGTAACTGAATGAAGTCTGGTCAGAGTATTGTATTCAGCCTTGAGCAGTGCTTTATTGTTAAGCAGACATTAACATTATTAGTGTACTTGAAGCCTCTTGAAGATGCTTACCTGATATTCTTTTATACGGTGGTAGAATAAAAGATGATGTCCTATCATTTCTTCACAAAGCTTGTGTATAATTGTTTGTAAGTGTTATAAAATAAATAAAACTGAAGAAACTTTTTAATATGTGGAATCATATTCGTTCTGCAGAAAAAATGCGAAGTTTTCTCAAGAGCTGCAAAGTAATTCTTTCAGTAGCTTTAGCTCGATGATACGGTGTTAAAGAAAATTCAGTAGTGCCATTTCTTTCCTGCTCAACACTATTGTGTCGATTTGTCTACAATGTCCATCCAAACAAAAACAGAAACAAATCTGCTGCAGTCACAAAATACTTTTAAACACCTGTTTCTTATCGCAATGAGCTCTCGCACAAAGTAGCTGTAGGTAGCATTGTACTTTATTTTTAGAAACAAAACTGTTTTTGTTTCCCGATTATCTGGTCACGTGGCTTTCCTTGGAAAATGATACGCAAATGTCGTTACCTATTTTTTATTTGGAACTTCGCATCCCAATGTAATCCTCCTCCTGGATTTGAAAATCGGTTTTGGTGTATATTTTTTAAAGCTGTGTGCCTCATTTTGGACTGAAATAAACAGAAATTCTGGATGGAATTGGTGGGTTTCTGAAGGTAAATACGACATCAGAGGTCTATGCACATGTCACATTATTACTGTGAATTATGGGCCAGTCATTTAAGGGCATCCATTGGCCTCAGATCAGGCGTATTTGGTGGTTGAGGCATTAATGACAGTTCACTATCGTGCTCCTCAAACCAATGTAGCATGAGTCTGGCCTCGTGATATGGACAATTATGCTGCTGAAAGATGCCATTGCTGTCAGGTAAGAAACTGCCCAGGTGCCTTGGTATGACACTGGACTTATATTTAGGATGAAGGTGACTCATATTCCTTCTAGCCATTCAGATTTAGATTTTCTGTAATTTACCTAAATAGCTTAAGACAAGTACCGAAATGATTCCTTTCAAATGCCACAGCCAATTTTCTTCCATAATCAGAGCTTGCACCCTGTCTCGACTTTAAACTATAATTTACCTTCCTTCCCTTTTCATCCACATAGTGATTTTCTGATTCGATTATGCTAGCAGACACACAAGATAGACAAACAAGATAAGAGCTTCCGATATATATTCTACGGAGGTGAGTTGTTATCGTCAAATACTTCCAGTTGAAGTTAAGGTCATGGTGCACCCATAGACTAAAATGCCACTCACTAATGATACACAAGAAATAATAAGTGATAAAACAATGTTCTATGTGTGAAGGAAAGTGACTGACATGAATTGTGCAATTCCTTTTATTTCTTCTAGACAATCACACTTTCATTCATGTTAGCTTCGGCCATATGTTGCCCATCTTCAAACAACACAAGTTGATATGACAACACACTATTCGTCACATAATGCTTAAGACTTATATCTCTTGTTAAGATTGACAATTTATCGCTTAAACGAGTCAGTTTTCACTGTGATTGTGTCCCGAAGAAACAAATAATTGCATGTTATTGTAAAAGTTCATGAAAACACTACAGTTTCTGTACCTCAACCTCCAGCTCTACCACTCCTAGTAGATCTTAGTGCCATTGTTAAAGTGACAGAAGAAAACTTCAGACAAATAGTAGGATGAAAAAAGTACTAGATTCCCAAGATGATAGAAAAGAAGTACACCTATATCTTGGATTTACACCATGGTGTTATGCTTACTTAGTAAAACAGTGCTGTCTATGACAACTGCAGTGTAAATTGTTTTAGTAAACATCAGTACAAAATGTTATCTCCTTGCTTAACA
This sequence comes from Schistocerca nitens, assembly GCF_023898315.1. NCBI lineage: Eukaryota > Metazoa > Arthropoda > Insecta > Orthoptera > Acrididae > Schistocerca > Schistocerca nitens. The sequence goes on along the minus strand of NC_064623.1, from coordinate 143,293,377 downwards.
GGCTGAACGTGGCATCCCAAACAGCTTGTGGACCACGTGCAGACAGAGGCTCTACCTTTCTTGACTTTGCTCGGTCCTTTACGGAAGTATTCAGTATAGTGTGACATTTCATTTAGTATTGCTGTGAGGCATTTTTCGACCGGCAGAACTCTTCAGTTCGGCAAAACTGTTGTGTCAGGGTTGTTTACCCTTTGCTAGTTGTTCGTGGTATGGAGGACATTCTCAAGTCCAGTGGCTGTTTGCTTGAAAGGAAATAGTCTAGTGATCTATAGTCACAAGCCTTTAAAACCGAGTGGAAATGCATGTATTATGCAGTTACATAATCAAAGGGTACTGCAAATTTACTATGAAACGACATTACAGTACCACGCAGAAAGAATTTAAGGATTTGGTTGACAATGCTACAGCAAAAAATTACAAAAATCACTAGGTGGGTTTCATTGTTCAGTACATCAAGAAGCACTTTTGTGCAGGTATGGAGCATGTGAAGAAATTGGTGGTACAAATAATAAAATTTTTTAATTCTACTGTCTGTTGCAATAGTTTTCGATGTAACTGAACGAAGAGTAAGTCGATTGTACATATTTAATATTTCAAAGTACATTGGTTAAGTTGAGAGGCACGACTGGAATGATTTTTTCAATTTAAAATCTACAACTGCTGAATTCATGAAGGAAAGAGGAGTGGAGGATTGAAAATTAGAACATCCAAAAGAGATAAGAGACCTTGCATTTTTAATAATAATAATAGCTTTATTCAACATCGAATGGTACACTGCACATGTACAAAGAAACAGTAATGATTAAAGTTATTTGTACAATACACAAGACACATTCTTCTGAATATGTCTTTAATTTACACCAAAATTACAATAAGATGTTTACTGACATAATATCACAAAGCATTTGTTATTCTCCATATAAGTATGGTACTCTTCTAGCGTGTAGAAAGGGTGTTCTACTAAAAGTTTCTTAAACTGATGTTTCAGTTTAATTGTAGGAAGAGCCATGACTGCACTAGGCAGTGCATTAGCTAATTTTATACCTGCGTACTGAGGCCCCTTTTCGTAAAGTGCTGTTCTGTGGCTGCCAATGTAAAATCTTTCTTTATTTGTAGTATTATACTGGTGGAAATCTGAATACGTGTTTGGGTACAGTCTTTTCACAAGCAATATGGCTTTTAGAATGTATGTGTTGATAACAGTTAACACCTCTGTTTTTGGAAACAAGTTGCGACAAGATTCCCTATATTTTGCTCCACAGGTTATTCTCGCACCCCTTTTTTGAAGAATGAGTAGCTTATTTAGATTAGCTTTGGTTGTTGCCCCCTCAGATTTCATTACCGTAGTTCAAGTGAGAGGAGAAAAGAGCATGGTATGCAGTCTTTAGGACTACAGTGTCTCTACAGAACTTGCTAATAGTACTGATTGCAAATATATTTTTTGACAACTTAGTTGCTTGGGACTCAATATGTGTGTCCCATTTCAGGTTGCTTTGGATTATTGCACCAAGGAATTTTACACTAGACTCTTTCTTTACCAATTTGTTGCCAATGTATAATTTAATTTCATTATTCAAACTACTTTTGTTAAACTCCATCAAACTTGTTTTACTGGTGCTTACATTTAAGTGGCTTTCATTAAAAAACTGAATAATTTCTTTTGTCACATTATTACATTCTGCCTCTAGTTCATTACATGATTCCTTTTTACACACAATGGACGTGTCATTGACGTACAGAACAATTTTGGAATTTATAGTACAGTATTTAATATCATTTACAAAGATCAAGAACAGAAGGGGCCCAACACCGAGCCCTGGGGCACGCCATATTTTATTTAAGTGATTGCACACTGCCTTCTGGAAGACACTGCAAAGTGAGAAACAACTAATTTCTGAATAGATGGGGTTGTATTTAAAAAGAAAACTGCATTGAGGAAGAGACAAAACTGACAAAAAACACCATCCATTTGCCTAAGCTCACTGGCATTAAAGAACTTGCAAGGTTCAAAGAATTCATTTTGGCCTTGAAAGAATTACGGGTTTAGTTTTCTAACATTTTGAGGACACTGCCAATCTTACATCTGTTTTCAAGCTCCTTGCCAGTCCAGTTAAAAGTGTCTCTGTGCAAGTGCAGATGTAACTGATTGATCTGTGTTGTATTCTCCTTTTAAAGACAAATCCTTTTACATTAAAATTGTCCAGGGCGTTTACATTGTTTTCACAGGTTGAGTTCCCACATCTCCATAATGAGCTTACAAAAGTTCTACTGTATTTCGATCAACGTATGTGTGAAACACTATTCTTTGATTGTGGAACGATTTAAGTCACAATCATGTGACAACCTGAGTGTGAAAATCTGTGCAATTGTCCACTTCTGCCTGTCCGTATCTCGTCAGTTTGTACCAGATAAAAATTATGTCTTCAGTATGCCAAAAATAATTAAATAATACTGAAAATTTGTGTTGTTTCTGATGTATGTTGTTGAGAAATGGGAAATATAAAACAGTCATATGCGGTGTGAATGAGTTGCCATTTAAATGCGGCGTGTTCACAGGTTTCCCTTCCTCGCAGTGTGACAGCGTGCCGTGGTGGTGAGGAGAATGTGCAGCTAGGCTGAGCATTACAGCATGGCTCATGAGCCGAATTCTTGGCTGCCCCTGATCTAGTACCTATGATTAAAGAGCTAGTTAAACAGAGGCAGATCTACTGGGTGGTTATACTTAAACTTTTCCTACTTAATGCATTATAACACGGAAACTAATTACCGCAAGGGGAACAAACTTGGTAGCATTAATGTAAAGAACTGGGAAAGAGAAATAATGCAGAATCTATTCAATTGAAATATTTTTAATGTGCTGCTATGTTATATCATACAATTACATACCGGTACCATTACTGCTACAAAAGGGGCTCAATATGGCACCCATCAATGTGCAAAAGAGCCTGAAAGCGCAGGATTGCATTCTGCACAGTGGAACGAAGCATGTCCGTAGGTATGCTGGCTACCTCGCTTGATGTGCTGTGCTTCAGATCAACCCATGTGTTCTAACGTATTGATGACACTTGAAGCGGTGTGAAAATGGATTGCATTCAGAATTCACACCTCCCTCTCATCAGATGATTTACTTGATGCGTCTAGCCGATCCTTTTCTCAGGATAATCGGCTAGCTCGATCTTCCGAAACTTCTTCTCTGAAGACTCTTGTTGGTTATACGAATTTAAAAGACTCTACTTTTGAAATAGTTGGTTACTCGCCGAATACTTTCAGTTCAGTCACAATATATTTTCAGCTACAACAAAAAACAACTTTGCAATTTCTCGTACAAACATTTAAACTTGTGCAAATCAGCTTAGTCATCAAACATTAGAATTCAGTAAACACAGTTTAATGTCCAAATCATTTTTGAACATGATATATGTCTTGCTTTGTTCAGAGCTAAGACATGAATTAAGTAAAAGTCTATGACAATTGTTTGTTTGTCTTTTTTTACAATAATCACAGTACCAAAAACCACGGAATATTACACAGACACTCCTTGTCCTTTTAATGCAGCTCCTGTCTTCCCATGATAAACGTCAATCCTGCACACACAGACATGTGTTGCTCAGTAAATAGGCTCTCTCACACACTTATCTTTAAAATATTGCATGTTTGAGGTGGCAGAAGGTCGAGTGGTTCCAGAATTTACGTGTAAATTCTCGATGCACTACATACCCCCTCCTCAGATCGAACACCCAGTATTTTATACATAACCATTATGTACATTAATATCGTATCTAGTAACAATCCACATTTCTAAAGTAATCATTTACTACATAATTTTATATAAACAATTTTTTTCATAAATCCTTTTACTTTATAGAGCAGGCTTTCCACTAATTCTTTACTTTGTTTTTAGAACATAAGCCTCTATTTATGATTTCATTCCACATTACTCTTGCTTATAAATGGCGAGGACTCTCTCTTCAGTTCCAATTGTAAATTCCAGGTGTCATGGACATTTAAATATTTCATCCTTTATTCTAATTTTTTGTACTATTTTTTCTCAGTACCAACTAGTATCATTATTTATTGCCGTCTGAAATCTCGAGGGACTCGGGGAAAAATGAACGTGTTCTTTCTGACATTCATAAAACCTAATAACGCTAGTGGTTTATAGAATCTAAACTTACCAGAATAATTCCTACAAAGTGTGTGAAGTCTGTTACGAGACTGTCCTTTTCCCCTCGGATCAGTTTCTTTACCTTACATATGGGTTGACCCTATTAGTGCAATCCCTCCTTCCATTTCGGTAGGTATGCCCCTCTTAATTCCTATTCTCCCTCTTAATTCCTATTCTCTTATGGTACAGGTCAATCCCCTTCTTGATGCCCCTCTGCACAGTATAGGTCAGCCTTTCTTAGGTCTGCCTATCTGCCTTTTATATTCAATGAATAGTGGGTGTGCTGCCCTTATACTTTACAAGTAGGCCTCATGGTTCCTTGCCCTAGTATACATCTTCATGTACACTATAATTAAATATTCTCTGGTAAAATTAAAAATCTGCTTCACAATTTACACTTGCTTCTTAATACTTCATTCCATACCCCAGAGTCCTCCTTTACTCAACAACTTCTTCTAACCATGCCTATATATTCAATACATTTTACTATATAGTCCCACTATCATCCTACAATTCAAATTCATCGTTCCATATATATTGTAAACAGGTGATGTAGAACCATTGCAGTAAATGACAATGTGTGCGTATCTCCCTAAAATGTTCTTATATAACCGTTTGTGCGATGTAGAACTGTCGCATTAAACGACAATGTGTGCATCCTTTCCCGATGTACACATTCCTTTCCCCCTAAAACGCTTGACAGTTCTCCCCTTTTGATGTGTAAGATCATTGTTTGTGTAATTGTATTTTTTGTGTGTATGCACAAGTGTGTTTGTGTAGTCTGATTCTTTGGCCTGCTTATATAAAATAAGTTGTAGGTTATTGGAAACCATGGAAAATGAGAAGGACTTTTGCGATAGAAGTAGTTGAATATGGAAAGAGGGAAAGATAGGTAGGTACTCAAATGAGAAGTAAGAAAGGAAAAAGTAGAAATGGTTGCTAAGATCGAAGAAGTGAAAACAGTTAGCCCCAAAGACAGGAAACCCTTCCCACCCCCCTTCCCTGGGATCCCTACATCGCCGGTACTTGAGTGAGAAGCCGGAGGAGGTACGGTGTTAATCGTCTCCCAACAGAACGGACATTTTTACCTTCACCCTTGAGGTCCCCGAATAAAAATCGTAGCTATGGAACGGCAAATGGTGAAGAATCAGTCACACTTGTTTGCGAGGGTCGTTTGGAAGGTGTGGTGTGTGTTCTGTGCTATCCATGTTTGTACTTACACTACTCACCCCTTTGAAAACTAATATAAACCCTCCCCGTTACATCACATCTCATAAAAGGTATAAAATATTCTGTACAAAATAGAAAATTATAGACTATGATCAAACAGTTGTTTAGTTCATCACCTTGTATTAACTTTTATACACACATAAAATCCTCTATTCAGTTTATGTCATCTCGACATCACTGTTTAAATAGTACCATCATATTATACTTTTCACTAATACTATATTCTATCCATTTCATTTCATGTCTAGGGATCACTGTTTATCTGTGTTTCTCTCAAGTCTATTATTTTTCTATCATACTCAGTTTTCTATACGCAAAAATTATAAGATAGTTTAAGAATTCATTAATAGATAACAGAATAGTTTTAAGATTTGAAGGGAATTCGGTGCAGGAAAAATAGTACAGAAGAAACACTGAAAACAACTTGGGACCGACGGTCGTCACTCTGCCCATTAACACAGAATATTAACATCCCTGGGGATATACAACTTTATGTCTTTTACATTGTGTTTTCCTTTTTCTGATCCTGTTATAGGATCTACTAAAAGTAAGGCTTCGGGATGTATTACCGCTTGTACTTGGTAAGGTCCTTTATACTTTTGGAAAAATGTGTGTGCCTCCTTCTTCAGGGCAGAGCTCTGAAGATGCTGTTTTACAAGAACTAGGTCATCGACCTTGTACTGAGGGTTTGATAGCCTTCTCATTATGTTTACTCACTTGTTGTTCTTCGTCAACTAGATTTTTAGAAATTATTTCCTGTTTAGGTTGGTAATCGTCAGTAGGTTGTTCAGGCCAAATGATACATTTAATAAGAGGTTCTCCTACAAAGGGTTTGCCTATTACTTCTAAAGGTGTTAATCCTGTTGATAAATGTGGTAATTCATTTAAAATAAGTTCAAAGTCTTTGATCTTCGTTGCCCATAGTGTATGTTTTTCATGGCAGTAGGTGTGGCATAATTTCCCAATTTCTTTCATAACCCTTTCACACAGTTTCGAAGATGGATTATAGGTGGATATTAATACTTGACGAATATCTTCCCACGCTAAAAATTCTTTAGAATCTGTACTAACAAACTGTGGTCCATTATTGGAAAGAAATTGTTTTGGTTTGTCTACCTCGAGAAAGTATTGTTGCAGATAGTGTATCACAGTTGGTATATTTGCTTTCTTAATAGGATACAACTTAACATACTTTGACCAACACTTTATGAGGACAAAAATGTACGACACTCCTCCCTTTCCTTTCAGAATTGGTCCAAAGAAATCCGCTGCTGTAAGATCAAGTAATGCCTTAGGAATGATCGAATACATTTTGTATTTAACATGAGTGTTACTCTCTTTCACCTTTTGACAGGTCTCACAAGCCCTAATTAAAGATGCTACCTTATGTCCTAGCTTCTTAAAATAATAAAACTTATTCATATGAGCTATACATTTCTTTATTCCGAAGTGTCCACATCCCCTGTATGAACATACCATACAATCTTGTCCTCCATTAACTTCAGGATGCATAAATGCAAACATTGCAATGTTATATTGTCTCTCCAAAACAAATTATGCTCTATCCCATTTCCCTTTCTGATTAGGAGGTAAAGACTTTCTAATACACATAGCAAATGCTTCTGTAAAGTAGGGATCACGATGTATGTTTTCAGTTATTCTTTTAGCCATCTCTCTTACCTTGGTGTGTGGATATTCTATTGTCATAAAATTAATTGCAAAAATTACGCCGGTTCCTTCCATACGTTTTAATTAGTCCATGCCTACAGGTAACCTAGACAAAGTGTTAGGCACAATATTCTCAGCACCTTTTATGTACTGTATCTTAATGCCATACTCCTGTAGGAATAACATCCATCGCATTAATCTACTATGCGACAGTCGACTATTCATTAAAAGGATAGCACTTGATGGTCCGTATATACATGGATTTCTGACCCCCATATAAGTGTTTGGAAGTTTTGGACACTCCATACTATAGCCAATAGTTCCTTTTCAGTGGCTGTGTGGTTTAATTCATGCTTATTAAGACTACAGCTTGCGAAAGCTATAGATCTGTGATTACATTATCTATACACCACTCTCCTTGGGATAGTTCTTCCGCGATCCCATAATCAGATGCGTCTGTTGCAATTTTAAATGGTTCACCCATACTCAGATGATGCAATATAGGTGCTTCTACTAGTGCTCTTTTTAAATTTTCAAATGCCCCATTCGCCTCTTGGTCCCGGATGCACAGTGTTCCCTTTCTTAACAGATGTAAAATTCTTGGGTCGTTCAGTTCTTGATTGTGTATATATCGTCTATAATATCCGGCCATCCCAATAAATCCTTTCAACTGTCTTATGTTTTTAGGGGGTGGATGCATTTATGCATTCTGGATCCGGTCTAATCCCATGCACACCTACATATGCCCCAAAAACTTAAGCTCTTGCCTCGCAAAGTGCGATTTAGACAGTTTCACTGTAATACCTTTTTCTTTAAATTTTTTCAGTGTTTTATTCAAGGTTATACAATGTTCTTCCCAGGTAGTGGAGATTATAAGGATATTATCTACATATATCATTAAATCCTTCAATAATTCCCTGCCTAATGCCTCATCCAACACACGTATGAACACGGATACCGAAATATTTAGTCCAATCGGTAACACATTGAAATGATATGATTTTCCATCAAACAAGAACGCTGTATACTTTGAATCAGGATGTAATCTAATTTGCCAATATCCCGCAGTTAGGTCCATTGTGCTAAAAAACTTTTCTTTCTCAAATTTGGACAGCAGTTCATCAGTGTTAATTGGTCTGTCTCGATCTGTCTCTATATGTTTATTCAAAGTACATGCGTGTAGTACTAACTGCACACCACCTGTAACCTTTTTTACTACTACTAAAGGGTTATTCATGACACTCGTACTATGCTGTATTATCTTATTGTCAATCATTTTATCTGTTCCCAGAATGAGAATTTCACTCTGCAGCGGAGTGTGCGCTGATATCATTTTATCTGTTTCCTCCTTGACTGCTTCTTTCAAGCATACCAGTATTGGATATGGCTTACAGAAAAATGGAGTGTTATCTTTGATTTTAAATTTACATATATAGTTACTAATACTACCCGGACTATTGGAAAATACCATTTCATATTCCAATAGAATTTTAGTTAAATCTAATTTTTGGTAGTTGGTTAATATTGGAGATTTGTTCACTTTGTTTTGTATGTCAGCTCGGTGCGATACATGACTTGTGTTATCGATTTTCGGTGCCAGTTGTGCTGTAACTGTTAATATCAGACATTGATTCTCTGTTGTTTGTTTGCTAATGTAAATGTCTGACACAAACGGTATCCCATACAGTGTTAAACATTCCCCTGGTAAATCTTGTCCTTCAGGTAGGCCCACAACCAGAAGTCACAGGGAGTGAGATCAGCTGATCGTGCCAGCCAAGCATTTGAAAATGATTGGCTGCTAATTCAATCGTTTCCAAATGTGTTTCAGAGAAGCAGGGGAAGTTCACAAACGATGTAAAGTGGGGCCCCATCTTGCATGAAAACTGTTGAGTTCTTTGCGTCTCTCTCCTGTAGGGCGGGTTTGACATGCTAGTGAAGCATGTCACAGTAACGCTGGCCAGTCACAATGCCACCTCTTTGGTCCTTTAGTGCCAATTTGTTTGGGGGGGGGGGGGGGGGGGGGAAATGGGCCAAAGATGAATGTAGCCGTGAAGCCAGACCGTACAATGACACATTCACCGTACAGGGGAACTTCATGCACAGTGACTGGAGGTGAAGATTCCCACACTCGGCAATTATGTGTGTTCAATTCATCTGTTAGGGAAAAATGAGCTTCGTTTGCCTGTAGGGTGGTTCAGGGCCAGCCCTTGTCAACTTCAATTCTTGCAAGAAAGTGGAGATTGAAGTTACCACCTCATTGTGCTGTACGATATGGATCTTGTATGGATACCATTTGAGAATGGTTCGAAGCAGCTTCTGTGCAGTGGGTCATGGAATGTTCAACTGTTATGACACAGCACATACCCTGCACCTAATAGAGCTTCACCAATAATACCCTGCTCCTTTTGTCCAAGCTGATGTTGAAAAGTCAACAAGTGCGCTGTGACTGGTCAGGTGTTTGAGACTATAATAGTGATGACTGAGCTTGGCGCCTGGTGGCCATAATTGGAACTGGACGATGGTGCTGTAACTTGTGGAAATCATGCACCCTATACTCTGGACATTAATGCTACCAAGTTTGGTACTTCTACAGTAATTAGTTTCCATTTTATAATGTGTTAAATAGGGAAAGTTTAATTTTAACCATCTGGTACAATGGACAAATAATTTGTTCTTTGGTGGATTATATATTATTATTATCATCATCATCCTTTGAGTTAAATGTGTAATTCATGTTGTCTTCATAAATTTCAGAAAAATATCAGTAAATATTGTAACGGAATTTGAAGTCCTCTCCAAATATATATTTTTAATATAAATACAGAGTTTGAGAAACAAGAATAATGGAGTATAGTCACATTATAGTCTGATTTAAATTAGTTGTAATTAGAGAGTGAGCGGTTTGGACTACTACTGCCAGCAATACACAAATAGGATTTTTACAGGCATTGTCAGCTCCCACCTTGTAGGTATTTCTGGTAGGCCAAGTGTTATGTCTACCAGTTCTCAGTAAGAAACTTATCCTATTGCGGAAATTTCATATATATCGAGCAAAAATATAACTTTGGCCCTAATTCAAATGAAGAACAGATTTGTACCATGCACATAAAAACATTATAGAGAGCTATACCATATGTCAATTTCAGATTTTTTGGTGTTTTTTTTATAGGAAACAGACACATTAACTCAGTATTTGTTATGAGTTTTCCAATGCTTTTGTGCAGGAAATGAAAAGCAATATGAACTGCTGGAAAGATGCATTGGCGAATGAAGTATTTTGGTAGTCAAAAAGAGAGAAAACTATTTCAGTAATTTATTTGTGTTTGAAATTAAATGATAATACACTTATCTTGGCCACAAATGTAAATTTTATTTAACATCTCAATACTCAATTTGGGATAATCCTGTCATCAGATCTGTCATAATCAATACAGAGTACCCTGTCAGTGGCATGGTTTGCGTGTGACTGCAAATCTTGTGTGTGTCTTGTCAAACGTGATAAAATTTCATCTGTTTCAGGCAAATTAACACAAGTCTGGTCCTAATTAAAATTAAGAACACATTTTTGACATGCATAGACACACTATAAAGACCCAAGCCATTTTTGTAATATCAGATTTTTTTATATGGTTTCTTTTATAGATGGTAGACACTTTAAAGTGATTTTCTACTGCCACAGAGAGCTGAGTGCTGTGGTTGCTGGATGTGTAAGTTTTTACAACTTGGCACCTTAACCCTAGCATTACCAATGCATTTCGCATAATGCAAACTGCCGGGAAAGGGGGCAGGGGGAGCTTACTTTATGCCAACATAAAAAAAAAACTGGAAAAAAATTTTCGTTAATTGTGGACTTTTATTAACATCATAACTTTTAAATAGGTACTGATGTATAAGGTGAGCCTGAAGGTGATGTATAAGGTGAGCCTGAAAATATCTTTTAGCACAGTCTTAGCAATACCAATGACCACCACAAAATTTTTTAAAAAAATACAGATTTCATTAATTGACATTGAGTTTCATTTTTATAGACATGGTACCTTGCAAAAACTGAGGGGTGTGTGTGTGTGTGTGTGTGTGTGTGTGTGTGTGTGTGTGTGTGTGTGTGTGGTTAATGGCTGAAAGCTTTATTTGACAGTCTTTTTGTTGTGCCTATCTGCGACTCAGCATCTCCGCTATATGGTGAGCGGCAAATTTCCTTTTCATAGTACTGTTACCCAAGGATTTCTATTAGCCCTCGTCTTTTTACCTATTTGATCCTCTGCTGCCTTCACTACTTCATCCCTCAGAGCTACCCATTCTTCTTCTACTGTATTTCTTTCCCCCATTCCTGTCAATTGTTCCCGTATGCTCTCCCAAGGCCATCAGTAGTTCTAATGGAATGTTGTCTACTCCCGGGGCCTTGTTTCGACTCAGGTCTTTCAGTGCTCTGTCAAACTCTTCACGCAGTATCTTATCTCCCATTTCATCTACATCCTACATCTGAGTCGCAGATAGGCACAACAAAAAGACTGTCAAATAAAGCTTTCAGCCATTAACCACACACACACACACACACACACACACACACCCTCAGTTTTTGCAAGGTACCATGAAACTGAAGAAACTGCGAAAAGGTGGGAATTTAAGGAGATGGGACCTGGATAAACTGAAAGAACCAGAGGTTGTAGAGTGTTTCAGGGAGAGCATACGGGAACAATTGACAGGAATGGGGGAAAGAAATACAGTAGAAGAAGAATGGGTAGCTCTGAGTGATGAAGTAGTGAAGGCAGCAGAGGATCAAGTAGGTAAAAAGACGAGGGCTAATAGAAATCCTTGGGTAACAGAAGAAATATTGAATTTAATTGATGAAAGGAGAAAATATAAAAATGCAGTAAATGAAGCTGGCAAAAAGGAATACAAACGTCTCAAAAATGAGATCGACAGGAAGTGTAAAATGGCTAAGCAGGGGTGGCTAGAGGACAAATGTAAGGATGTAGAGTCTTGTCTCACTAGGGGTAAGATAGATACTGCCTACAGGAAAATTAAAGAGACCTCTGGAGAGAAGAGAACCACTTGTATGAATATCAAGAGCTCAGATGGCAACCCAGTTCTAAGCAAAGAAGGGAAGGCAGAAAGGTGGAAGGAGTATATAGAGGGTTTATACAAGGGCGATGTACTTGAGGACAATATTATGGAAATGGAAGAGGATGTAGATGAAGATGAAATGGGAGATAAGATACTGCGTGAAGAGTTTGACAGAGCACTGAAAGACCTGAGTCGAAACAAGGCCCCGGGAGTAGACAATATTCCATTAGAACTACTGATGGCCTTGGGAGAGCCAGTCGTTACAAAACTCTACCATCTGGTGAGCAAGATGTATGAGACAGGCGAAATACCCACAGACTTCAAGAAGAATATAATAATTCCAATCCCAAAGAAAGCAGGTGTTGACAGATGTGAAAATTACCGAACTATCAGTTTAATAAGTCACAGCTGCAAAATACTAACGCGAATTCTTTACAGACGAATGGAAAAACTGGTAGAAGCGAACCTCAGAGAAGATCAGTTTGGATTCCGTAGAAATGTTGGAACACGTGAGGCAATACTTACGACGTATCTTAGAAGAAAGATTAAGAAAAGGCAAACCTACGTTTCTAGCATTTGTAGACTTAGAGAAAGCTTTTGACAACGTTAACTGGAATACCCTCTTTCAAATTCTGAAGGTGTCAGGGGTAAAATACAGGGAGCGAAAGGCTATTTACAATTTGTACAGAAACCAGATGGCAGTTATAAGAGTCGAGGGGCATGAAAGGGAAGCAGTGGTTGGGAAAGGAGTGAGACAGGGTTGTAGCCTCTCCCCGATGTTATTCAATCTGTATATTGAGCAAGCAGTAAAGGAAACAAAAGAAAAATTCGGAGTAGGTATTAAAATTCATGGAGAAGAAGTAAAAACTTTGAGATTCGCCGATGACATTGTAATTCTGTCGGAGACAGCAAAGGACTTGGAAGAGCAGTTGAACGGAATGGACAGTGTCTTGAAAGGAGGATATAAGATGAACATCAACAAAAGCAAAACGAGGATAATGGAATGTAGTCAAATTAAATCGGGTGATGCTGAGGGGATTAGATTAGGAAATGAGACATTTAAAGTAGTAAAGGAGTTTTGCTATTTAGGGAGTAAAATAACTGATGATGGTCGAAGTAGAGAGGATATAAAATGTAGACTGGCAATGGCAAGGAAATCGTTTCTGAAGAAGAGAAATTTGTTAACATTGAGTATAGATTTAAGTGTCAGGAAGTCGTTTCTGAAAGTATTTGTATGGAGTGTAGCCATGTATGGAAGTGAAACATGGAGGATAACCAGTTTAGACAAGAAGAGAATAGAAGCTTTCGAAATGTGGTGCTACAGAAGAATACTGACGATAAGGTGGGTAGATCACGTAACTAATGAGGAGGTATTGAATAGGATTGGGGAGAAGAGAAGTTTGCGGCACAACTTGACTAGAAGAAGGGATCGGTTGGTAGGACATGTTTTGAGGCATCAAGGGATCACAAATTTAGCATTGGAGGGCAGCGTGGAGGGTAAAAATCGTAGAGGGAGACCAAGAGATGAACACACTAAGCAGATTCAGAAGGATGTAGGTTGCAGTAGGTACTGGGAGATGAAGAAGCTTGCACAGAACAGAGTAGCATGGAGAGCTGCATCAAACCAGTCTCAGGACTGAAGACCACAACAACAACAACAGTACTGTTACATTCCATCCTGGATTTTCCATTATTTGATTTTTTATAGATGTGTAAGAAGGTATTTGAACCTGAAAATATGAATATAAGATTTGTTGCAAAAAGTCACATTCGCTACTACCACAAATTTTTGAGTAACGTTTACTGAAAAATTCAAAACAGTTATAGAATCTGGTATAAAAAAAATCATCAAAAACAAATACTTTTTTCAGAATTTTAAAATATAAAGTACATGACTAGATTACAATATTTCACTCCCCACTGGGTATTGTGAGAGTTAAACAATGGATGCAATAAACTCAAATCACACTGTAAATCAGGAGATGCTAGAGAAACTGGGAAATGCGACACCAGTGCAGTAGATGAGTTTTCTCTTTTCTGAGAAGGGGAAATATGTTAGTATTAAATTTAAATGAAGAGTTTTAAAGAGTCTTTTTTGAATGTATTTGTCTGGTATATGCTGTTACACAGAGCGTCAAGAATTAAAATATCAATTTTGTTGACATCATTAATGCATTCTTGTTATTTCTTCAGGGCCTGGTTATTTATAGTGTATATATTTATCACATGTTATGTTCAGCATGAGCACCAGTCACAAACCAGCACAACTCCCATCTACCTGCTGTGACACAAAAGACACTTCAGAGTGTTTATGGAGTTATAGCTGCAGCAGCTAGCCTTATTTGGTCTCTAGAGCTCTGCCAGTCAAGTGATACTATGTCAGCAAAACACAGGTCCCTTGATAATTTGTCAGACGAAACAGTCCACAGGCGTGAGGTCGTGAGAATGCACTGCCCAGATTGTGGGTCATGCACACCCAGTCCAGCTTCCAGGAAGGACATTATTCAAAAGCATATGCATGTCTGTGGCACAATGGCATGGTGCTCTATTCCGTTAGAAGAACATCGTGCACATACTCATCTTGCACAAACTGTGGTAAAAGAAACTGTTGCAGGAAATACTCGTATATTGCCCCAGAAATGGAGTTTTCGGCAAAGAAGAATGGGTCATAGATTTTGTGCACTGATATTCCCATGCACATACACGAGGGAGTCTTGCTATGGAATTACAGGTGCTCCACTGGTAGTGTCAGCCCAGATGATGCAGTTATGTTGGTTAACTCTTCAAGTGTGGAAGGTCGCCTCATTGCCGAATAGGATCTGATTAAGGTGGTTGCGATTTGCATCTGCTTCAAGCAAATCCTGGCACATGTTAGAACATTCTGGCAAATCCTCATCATGTAATTGGTGGAGGTCCTGGTGATGGTATGGCATTTTTTTCCAGTGTGTGTCGCAACACTCTATGTACGATGAGTGTGGAGTGTCCAATTCCACTGACAGTTACCACTCAGATTTTGGACTGTGTACAATGGATGTTCTAATGTCTTCAGTTCAGTCAGCAGAAGTTGACAGACAGCCTGGTCTGGGCTCGTTCTTACAATACTAGTCCACTTAAACTTGTTCACTAATTGTTGAATTGCCTTATCACTACATTCAGTTTTACGGAATCAGCGATCAAATCTGAATCTCATCATACAACAACTTCTGCAACCTCCACATCACAATGGCTATCCTCTCCTACACAGTTAACATCATGCTTGTTCAGATAGCCCCAAAGAACAGAACACATATTCAAGAACTGCTATGCCTTTTACATCTACAATGCAGCAGCATATACACCTTACCCGTACATCACCTTTTCTATGAAATCGATACTTAATTTCTGGACACCTTGTATGGAAATAAATGTGAACGATACACAGTACAGACAAAATGAGAATAAAAGCTTTTGAAGTGTGGTGCTACTGAAGAATTCTGAACGTGAAACGGGAATAAAATAGATTAACTGCATCAGGAGACAAGAGCTGAATGGGACAACTGGACCGGTAGAAGGGATATCGATACTAGATTTGGTAATGGAAGGATATTTGAGGTGTAAAAAAAGCAGAGGGAGACTGACTGAACTACAATAATAAGCATCAAATAAATGTAGGTGGCAGCAGTTTTACACACACACACACACACACACACACACACACACACACACACACACGCACACACACACGGGATATTAAAAATGAGATGTTCTTATATAAATGATGAGGCACTAAAACACTACTCAAGGGGGAAAAAGCTTATGATAGTGTTCCCTGAAACACACTATAAAATTGTTGAGGATAATATACAGGGAGTGAAAGGTCATGCACAACTTGTACAGAAAGAGGACTGGATTTATGACAGATGAAGAACATGGATGGGGGGGGGGGGGGCAGTACTCGAGAAGGGATTGAGATAGAATTGTAGCCTATCCCTGATGATGTTAACAGGAGTAATTTGAAACAAGAATTAAAATTCGGCGAGAAGAAATAAAAATTTTGTGGGCTGATGACAATGTTATTGCGATTCTGTCAAACCTGGCAAAAGACTCGGAAGATCAGTTGAACAGCATGGATAATGTCTTGAAAAGAGGTTGTAAGTTGAATATCAACAAAAGGAAAACAATAATAATAATAATTTAGTTGAATAAAATCAGATGATGCTGATGGAACTGAATAAAAAAAGTGGTAGAAGAATTTGCTATTTGGACAGCAAAGTAACAGACAATGGCTGAAGTAGAGATAAATATAAAATTCAGACTGGGAATAGCAAGAAAAGTGTTGCCAAAAAACAGAAATATAAATGTGGACAACAAACAGTAGTGACAAGAAGGGAATATAGGCTTTTGAAATATGGTGCTACAAAAGACTGGTCAAGATTAAGAGGTGAAAGAACTAATAATTGAGTTCTAAATGGAATCAGAAAGAAAAGAAGTTTATTGCACAACTTGACTGAAAGAAAGGATAGGCTGACGATGACACACCCTGAGAAATGCAGGAATATTTAACTTGGCAATGGAGGAAAGTTTGAGAGTTAAAAATTGTAGAGGTAGCCAAGTCTTGGCTACAGCAAACAGGTTTAAGTAAATTTAAACTGTAGCAATTGTGCAGAGCTGAAAAGAGTTGCACAGGATAGAACGTCATGGATAACTGCATCAAACCAATCTTTTGACAGACCACAATAAAAAGGACATAGGATTTGTCTTTGTGCGTCCTGGTATACGATGCTTGGGTGTCGAATGCACCTTAGATGGGGGTGGTGCCTTATATTAATGTCCAGTATGGTGGGTATGTTTGTGAATCTCTATAATGTTCAGTTTGGCAACAGTTAAAATTTTTAATGTTGAACAGTTCATAGAAAAGTTGTATTTTAACGTTTATGGAAGACCAAAATACTAATGACCTTCATTACAATGTAAATGATATTAAATAAGTAAACAAAACTGATGTTATATGATGTGGAAGCTTTTGGAAAAATTACAGGTTTCTACTGTCAAAGGAGCCCACATTGACTGATGACATGTTAACCCATTGAGGTGTAAAATAATGAAAAAGTATCATTTAATGTAAAGGGAATTTCTTCAAGGGGGTGATAAGTTTTATAGATAGAGAAAAATACTGAGTAACTTGATAGCATGACGACAAACTGACAATCTTAGGGTGTACATCTGTGAAGAAAAGGGGCACAGTACAGGAATTCTTAATGCCATCAGGCAGATAAGAGAGTTATGGCAATGTGAATAATTAGAGGTAACAAAAACTTCACAATATCATAAATTTTTACTGTAAGGATTCATGAAGCAAAAATCCACACCTTCAAGGACAAGCCATTTTATTGACAAGCGACATGACAGGTAGCTCATCATTGCAGGAGTATATGGTAACTGATAACAGATGCAGACTCAATGAAACACACTTCACGGTAAATGGTGCCCAAAGAGTTGCATCAGTACAGAGTGAACCCCCTCCCTCCGGCTGCAATGCCAATGAATTGTAAAGTAGTCCAGTCATATAGCAGAAAAACCTTGCAAAAGGTGGGGTAGAAGATTTTTTTTTAAACTCACTCATACAGTTGGTAAGACTGGAAAACTAAGTGTTGCCAACAACATTTACATTGGTTAAACATTCGGTAGCCAAGAAACTGAAAATTTTAAACTCTTTTCAGTTTTTCAAAAAATCTCCATTTCTTGTGCTCTTAGCAGTTACACATGTGTTTCCCTTTAAGAGCACAAAATTCTCTACTAAAACTTTTTTTCTGCACCCACTATCAAGGGCGCTACAGTTCATAAATAATAATAATAATAATAATAATAATAATAAATCAGCATTTCAAACTTTGTGCAAAATTACAAAGAACCTAGTTTTTGAGCACTATTATTTCAGTTTTTTATGTAGCTGAAATATGCTACACATGATGTTGTTTATTGGACTTGAACATCTCTTTTTGCAATATTCAGTTACTCTGTTGCAATCTGGTGACTCGTCTGATTTGTGCATCACAGGTTGAAGCTAAGCTCCAGGGCATTTAAACCCAATACATGGACGTTTATAAAACTACACAACTTATTATGTTATACACTAAAGTGCCAAAGAAACTGGTATAGGCATGCGTATTCAAATACAGAGATATGTAAACAGGCAGAATATGGCACTGCAGTCACCAGTGCCTATTTAAGACAACAAGTGTCTGATGCAGTTGTTAGATCGGTTACTCCTGCTACAATGGCAGCTTATCAAGATTTAAGTGAGTCTGAACGTGGTGTTACAGGGATGGGACACAGCATCTCTGAGGTAGTGATGAAGTGGGGATTTTCACATATGACCATTTCACGAGTGTACCGTGAATATCAGGAATTTGGTAAAACACCAAATGTCTGACGTTGCTGCGGCCGGAAAAAGAACCTGCAAGAAAGGGACCAACAACGACTGTAAAGAATCCTTCAATGTGACAGAAGTGCAACCTTTCTGCAAACTGATGCAGATGTCAGTGGCACCATCAGCAAATCTCAGCATGGGAACCATTCAATGAAACATCATCAATATGGGCTTTCGGAGCCAAAGGCTCACCTGTGTACCCTTAATGACTACACAACACAAAGCTTTACGACTCACCTGGGGCCGTCAGCACTGACATTGGACTGTTGCTGTTGCCTGGTTGGACGAGTCTCATTTCAAATTGTATTGAGTTGGTGAACGTGTAAGGGTATGGAGACAACCTCATGAATCCATGGACTCTGCATGTCAGCAGGGGACTGTTGAAGATGGTGGAGGCTCTGTAATGGTATGGGGCGTGTGCAGTTGGAGTGATATGGGACCCCTGATATGTCTAGATACGACTCTGACAGCTGACATGTACGTAAGTATCCTGTCTCTCATCACCTGGATCCATTCATGTCCATTGTGCATTCAAACAGACTTGGACAATTCCAGCAGAACAATGCAACACCTCACGCATCCAGAATTGGTACAGAGTGAGTCCAGGAACACTCTTCTGAGTTTGAACACTTCTGCTGGCCACCAAACTCCCCAGACATGGACATCATTGAGCATATGTGGGATGCCTTGCAACATGCTGTTCAGAAGAGATCTCCACGCCCTCGTAATCTTACAGATTTATGGACAGCCACGCAGTATTCGTGGTGTCAGTTCCCTCCAGAACTACTTGAGACATTAGTCGAGTCCACGCCACATTGTGTTGCTAGTCGAGTCCATGTCACATTGTGTTACGGCACTTCTGCATGCTCGCGAGTGCTGTACATGATATTAAACCGGTGTACCAGTTTCTTTGGTTCTTCAGTGTATATGTATAACATTACCAACAACAGAAAACTGAACTACTGTTAGCTGAAATCAAACAAAAACAGGTAGGCAGTTATCTTGTATAAAGAAACTGTGCAATATAAATCAAATGTAGATAGTTGTATTATAATTAAAAAGGCATTAAAATTTACTAAAACTTATTATTATCATCACATCAACACTTCTGCATACGTAACACTTCTGACAGTGTACTTCAACCTTTGGTGCACTGGAGATGGATACGTGACTCACTTCTGACGTTTAGCCTGAAGCTGCGAGTGAAAATTTGTATCAAAGTCAGGAATCAAACCTGGGTCTTCTACTTACCAGGCAGGTGCATTGGCCACTAAGCCACCTCGGCACAGCATTTTGCACAGCAGATTACCCTGGCACACCTCCCTCCTTGATCCAAATTCTCACTGCCGCCCCAGTCTACTTTAAATGCAGTTGTGTGAACTGCTGTGCCAAGGTGGCTTAATGGCTAACGCACCTGCCTAGTAAGCAGAAAACCCGGGTTCAATTCCCGAGTTTGGTACAAATTTTCACTCACTGCTTCAGTCTATATACATAAAATGATATCTGTATGAGACCAGAAAAGTTCAAAATTGTGTCATTTCATTTGTACAAGTACTGCACTAGGGTTTCAGGCTGGCTCCCCCATTTAAGGTAGATGCTGAGGTGCTGTTCCAGAACATGAAGAGCCTCGGCAATTCTGTTTACGTGTAAGGGGGAATTTAAAGTAGACTGGGGCAACAGTGAGCATTTGGATCGAGGAGTGAGACGTGCCAGCGTAATCTGTGCAGTTGTGTGAACTGCTGTGCTAAGGTTACTCAGTGGTTAATGCACCTGTCTAGGAGGCCCGGTTTTGATTCCCAACTTTGGTACAAATATTCACTCGCAGCTCCAGTCGATATACATAGTCATATCTTTATGAGACCAGTAAAGCCTCTGAAATTGTGTCATTTCATTTGTTCTGATGCTCCTCGGTGTCACAAGAAATGCTTTGAGTAGTAGAATCAGGGTAATTAGATCGAGTAGGTTCCACATCGACCTGTTCTTCCTACAGTGAGTCAGTCTCTTCTAGTTTGCTGATTTGGGCATCTGTTTCCTTGATTATTTTCATAAAATATGCTTCATCACATCCTGCCACTGGAGCACGCTCTGCCACAGCTCAACTTATGAGGGGCAATCAAAAAGTTTTCGTTTGAATGCCGTACAGTTCAGAATCAGAATGCCAATCAGGCAAAATCACTGTGATCATTGAGGCAATTGTCCCACTGATACACCAGGTTAAAGATCCTATTTGGTAAAACACAGTGTCCTCCTGGGTGAAGAAGTCTGAAACTGCCCGCTGCAGATCCTCGTTCAATAAATTGTCCACCCTTGACAGCCATTTTTAAGTGGCATAAAGTCATTGCGTCATCGGTAATTCTATATGGTGAGTGTACAAGTATACCGAAGAAAGGAAGACTTACATTATCCTGTACTTAGCCTATCTTTGGCACAGAAAGGGGTAAAATATGCTGCTGTAAAACTTTTCAATAAATCCAGATGAAATAAAATGCCTGACAGACAGTAGTAATAGTTTCAAAAATAAACTGAAATCAATCCTCCTTGACAACTCCTTCTGCACCATAGATGAATTGTTAAATAGGAATAAATAAATCTGTAGGTATAATATATGCATTATGTGTCATTTGAGGGAAGGGGTAGGTAAAAGAAGTTTTATGCTTAAAATAAACCTTGAATCGTGTGCATTTCGTTTGCACTTGAGATGCTCTACATCATAATTGTTAGCATGAGACTGATCAATGGAAGAAGTAACTAATTAACTCGAGTTGGCATAGCTTTCGTCTTAAGACATCTGCGATATGGGCGTGCGTTATCAACTTTGCAACTTGGCACACCATTTTACAATGGTGGTTTTCGACAAACACGCTGCCCCATAAATATCCTCCATTCTCCAATGGATGTCTACTGGTGCCAAGAAAAGGATAACAGTGGGCTGGTCCTCTTTGGACGCATTTGTAATAACATCACCATAGTTAACGTTTGTGCATTTACCACACGTGTATCGGAAAGACATGTATGCCACAAAAATCCCTTGCCTACTTGTTGTTGCTTATATATCCATACTGGAGTTGCACTACCTTGCAAATATGCTGCAGCAGCACCCTCAAATGTGAACTTTTTGACTGTGCATTATATATTAACATGAAGCAATGACTGACCCAGGTGCTGGGTATTGGCTCATTGCAGCAGGCCTTGTGCAGTGGCTACTGTGAGTCCAGCCCCGTTTCTCAAGAGGTTTCCAGTTTCCCATCCAACTTAAGACTTGCTGGTAACTCTGTAATGAATGATGGTGTGCAGCATCTTTTGTGGAGGGCAACTTTGCAAGATTCCATTTGCTTTTGTGGCAGACAGAATAGCTGGTACTGCAAATCATCAAGTGTCTGGGAACTACTGACAGCTCCACTACACTGTGTGATAATAAATGTTCTCCAGCTGTTGTTATTTCTTCACTGTAGCGTCTGTTTTCTTGAACATACCAAATATTGAGGTTATGTGTTCATGTTTCTTAATAATGGTGCAAAAATTCTTTTTTCCATGACCAAAAAAAGTGGTTTGTATCAAATCCACTAATGGCACAAGTGAACAGAAGATATTCATTGTCAAAGTTGTAGTATGCAGTACAAAACCAATTGTTTTCTGGGCTTCCTCTGCCCGAGTTTAGAAGAAATAAGTTTTTGATGCCTTGTCCACGAACCAGTTATGGGCACAAAGAGGTCACCCTCTTTTCCCACTGTGACTACACTTCCAGAATTGCGGTTCATGAAATAGCAGGTGTTACAATCGTATCAGCTGCATCTTGTGCCTGGTCCACCTCGATGTTACACTCTCAAAATTCCTTTGTAAGAAGTGTGATTGAGCAATTCTTGTTCCGTTTGTCGTACAAAAATTTGTCCAAGAACTTGGTTAAAAAACAAAAATCCTTTACGTAGTCTGAACTGACTGTGTTGGTAGGTACGGAATGTAATGTCATCGATGCTTTATATGCTGGCTATGCCACAAAGTGAGCTGTTCAATTCCATTGTATAACATAACATATATTTCTACTGTTTATAACTAGAAGTTCTTGTACAATGAACAGAACTAGGTGCTGTCTTTCATAGCAACTGAAACTGAGCCAGTGGGACTCACTTCACCTGTCTTGGGGAAACCTGTTTTGTATGGTGTCAGGAGGAGGCAGACGCAAAAGGATAGACGTCCATTAATCATCGACAGTTCAAATGTATCGTGAATGATGGTACCCCTTAGGGAAATGGCAGCGAGGGACAGGAAAGAACACCAGTTGAACTAAGTGTTCATGCCTGGGGGCTTCATTCAACATATTGAAGAGGCTATTCCGACAGCCATTGAGGCAACAGGGTGCAACCGACTGCAGATTGTGGCACATGTTAGAACAAATGAGGCCTGTCGTCTGGGCTCTGAGGTCATCCTTGAGTCATTGCAGCAACTAGCAGAGGAGGTTGAGAAGACCGACCCTGTAGGTCTCTAGAAGAGCATAGCGTTCCAAAGGATTGGAAAAGGGCACAGGTCATCCCCATTTTCAAGAAGGGACGTCGAACAGATGTGCAGAACTATAGACCTATACCTCTAACGTCGATCAGTTGTAGAATTTTGGAGCTCGTATTATGTTAGAGTATAACGACTTTTTCTGTAGACTAGAAATCTACTCTGTAGGAATCAGCATGGGTTTCGAAAAAGACGGTCATGTGAAACCCAGC
Organism: Schistocerca nitens; assembly: GCF_023898315.1. Lineage (NCBI taxonomy): Eukaryota > Metazoa > Arthropoda > Insecta > Orthoptera > Acrididae > Schistocerca > Schistocerca nitens. The sequence continues at coordinate 143,270,129 of NC_064623.1, read as the reverse complement.
TCGCGCTATTCGTCCACGAGATTCAGAGGGCCATAGACACGGGTTCACAGGTAGATGCCGTGTTTCTTGACTTCCGCAAGGCGTTCGATACAGTTCCCCCACAGTCGTTCAATGAACAAAGCAAGAGCATATGGACTATCAGACCAATTGTGTGATTGGATTGAAGAGTTCCTAGATAACAGAACGCAGCATGTCATTCTCAATGGAGAGAAGTCGTCCGAAGTAAGAGTGATTTCAGGTGTGCCGCAGGGGAGTGTCGTAGGACCGTTGCTATTCACAATATACATAAATGACCTTGTGAATGACATCGGAAGTTCACTGAGGCTATTTGCAGATGATGCTGTGGTGTATCGAGAGGTTGTAACAATGGAAAATTGTACTGAAATGCAGGAGGATCTGTAGCGAATTGACGCATGGTGCAGGGAATGGCAATTCAATCTCAATGTAGACAAGTGTAATGTGCTGCGAATACATAGAAAGATAGCTCCCTTATCATTTAGCTACAAAATAGCAGGTCAGCAACTGGAAGCAGTTAATTCCATAAATTATCTGGGAATACGCATTAGGAGTGATTTAAAATGGAATGATCATATAAAGTTGATGTCGGTAAAGCAGATGCCAGACTGAGATTCATTGGAAGAATCCCAAGGAAATGCAATCCGAAAACAAAGGAAGTAGGTTACAGTACGCTTGTTCGCCCACTGCTTGAATACTGCTCTGCAGTGTGGGATCCGTACCAGATAGGGTTGATAGAAGAGATAGAGAAGATCCAACGGAGAGCAGCGCGCTTCGTTACAGGATCATTTAGTAATCGTGAAAGCGTTACGGAGATGATAGATAAACTCCAGTGGAAGACTCTGCAGGAGAGACGCTCAGTAGCTCGGTACGGGCTTTTGTTAGTTTCGAGAACATACCTTCACCGAAGAGTCAAGCAGTATATTGCTCCCTCGTACGTATATCTCACGAAGAGACCATGAGGATGAAATCAGAGAGATTAGAGCCCACACAGAGGCATACCGACAATCCTTCTTTCCACGAACAATATGAGACTGGAATAGAAGGGAGAACTGATAGAGGTACTCTAGGTACCCTCCGCCACACACCGTCAGGTGGCTTGCGGAGTATGGATGTAGATGTAGATGTAGATGTACTTGGTGTTTCAATGAAGCTCACAATTGCAGCATTGTTCCCAGAACAAATCTGTGCCCTTTCCCTTTGGTTCTGAGCCGAGTGGGACTGGACCAGACACTTTGAAGGTTCTTTGAAAAGATAGGCTGTGACTCCCTGAACTTGCGCCGTAGGATTGAGAACTGTAGGGTCCTCCTAAATAGGTCAGATGTGCACTACACAGCAGAGACTACTACTCAGGTAGCTGACTGTGTGTGAACTCCACACAAGGGTTTTTTAGATTAGATGACTCTCCACCCAGTCCAGATAACGGTAGGTGTAGAAAACCCAGAGGTATCTGTGAAAGATTGAAAGAAATGCCTCCCACAGGTGAGAGTTGTAAAAGCCTAATGGTAAACTGCCAAAGCATTGCAACAATGTGCCAAAGTTTGAAGTGCTCGTGAAAGCAGTGAAGCTCACATAATACTAGGTACAGAAAGCTGATTGAACCCAGAAATTGACAGCAGTGAGATTTTTTGGGAAAATTTAAGTGTATCAGAAGAATAGGCAAATGGGGAAATGGAGGTGGTGTACTTGTCGCAGTAGACAAGGAACTCAAATCCACCAGGATAGAAATTGAAGCTGCATGTGCGAATTTTTGGGCAAGACTCTGTGTCACGGGTGGGCCTAAAATGATAATTGGATCCTTCTATTGCCCATCAGACTCATCTCCTGATGCAACCGAAAACTTCAGAGAAAGCCTTAGTTCACTTGTACACCAAGTTCCCCAATTGTACTGTAATCATCATGGAGACTGTAATCATTCAACAGTTAATTTGGAAAATTACAGTTTTGTTAATGGTGAGTGTGCTAAGACATCCTGTGATACTTTACTAAATGCCTTCTCTGAAAACTACTTAGAACAAATAGTTAGGAACCCCACTCACGATGGAAATATATTGGATCTAATGGCAACAAATAGACGTAACCTATTTGCGGATGTCCACATCAGGACTGGTACCAGTGACCATGATGTGGTTGTGGCAGCAATGATTAGCAAGTACAAAGGACAACTAAAACAAGCAAAAAGATATATGTGTTCAGCAAACTAGATAAAAAAAGTCAGTAGTGCCATATCTTAATGAGGAAATTGGAACTTTCAGTGTGGACAGGAGCATGTAGAGGTAGCCTGGCTCAAGTTTAAAAGAACAGTTGCACACACACTGAATAGATACGTACCCAGTAGAACAGTTCATAATGGGACGGAACCCCCTGGGAATACTCTAAAGAAACAGATTACTGCATAATAGGTAAAAAAAAAGTATATGGTTATAGATAGATGCTAAATGAAATGCATTTGGTTGTCAAGAGGGCAATGCGTGATGCTTTCAGTGACTACCATAGCAGAATATCGTCAAGTGATCTTTCACAGAACTCGAAGAAGTCCTGGTCATATGTAAAGGCTGTTGGTGGCACCAAAGTAAGTGCCCAGCCCCTAGTGAATGAGACAGGAACTGAAACTGAAGATAGCAAAGCATAAGCTGAAATGCTTAATGCCATTTTCAAATTTCCTTTACAGAGGAAATCCCGGAAGAATTGCCCCAATCTAATCCTTGTACCACTGAAAAGATGAATGAAGTAAGTATTAATATCAGGGTGTTGAGAAACAGCTGAAATTGTTAAAATTAAACGAAGTTCCAGGCCCCAATGGAATACCTCAGATTCTATACTGAATTTGCAGGTGAGTTAGCCTCTCTTCTAAAAATAATCTATGGTAAAATAGAAATGAAATTGGGATTTTGAGGCCGAAAGTGCAAGAGGTCAGGTCCATATGTAGGAGGATAAGAGTGGAGAAACTTCAGGATAAGAAAATCAGGCACAAGTACATAACAGCGATCTCAGAAAGGTACCAGTTAGTTGAATGTAGTCAATTACAGTCATTGGAAAACGAATGGACAAGGTACAGGGACGCAGTACTAGAAGTGGCTAAAGAATGTCTTGGAACAGTAGTGTGTAAAAGTAGGATGAAGCAAACAGCTTGGTGGAATGACACAGTCAAGGCAGCCTGTAAAAGGAAAAAGAAGGCGTATCAAAAATGGATACATACTAGAACTCAGGTAGACAGAGAAAGTTATGTTGAAGAAAGAAACAAAAGCCAAACAGATAATTGCAGCATCCAAGAAGAAATCTTGGGAAGACTTTGGAAACAGGTTGGAGACTATGGGTCAAGCTGCTGGAAAACCATTCTGGAGTGTAATTAGCAGTCTTCGAAAGGGAGGTAAGAAGGAAATGTATTTTGGACAGGTCAGGAAAACTGCTGGTGAATCCTGTGGATGCCTTGGGCACATGGAGGGAATATTTTGAAGAGTTGCTCAATGTAGGTGAAAATATGATCAGTAATGTTTCAGATTTCAATGTACAATGGGATAGGAATGATGATGGAAATAGGATCACATTTGAGGAAGTGGAGAAAATGGTCAATAGATTGCAGTGCAATAAAGCAGCTGGGGTGGATAAAATTAAGTCGGAATTCATCAAATACAGTGGAATGTCAGGTCTTAAATGGCTACACAGGATAATTGAAATGGCCTGGGAGTCGGGATAGGTTCCATCAGACTGGACAAAAGCAGTAATCACACCAATCTTTAAACATGGAAACAGAAAAGATTGAAAAAACTACAGAGGTATCTCTTTAATCAGCGTTGTGGGTAAAATCTTCTCAGGTATTGTTGAAAGGAAAGTGCGAATATTAGTTGAGGACCAATTGGATGAAAATCAGTGTGGGTTTAGGCCTCTTAGAGGTTGTCAGGACCAGATCTTTAGCTTACGGCAAATAATGGAGAAGTGTTATGAGTGGAACAGGGAATTGTATCTATGCTTTATAGACCTAGAAAAGGCATATGACCGGGTTCCTAGGAGGAAGTTATTGTCTGTTCTACAAGATTATGGAATAGGAGGCAAACTTTTGCAAGCAATTAAAGGTCTTTACATGGATAGTCAGGCAGCAGTTAGAGTTGACGGTAAATTGAGTTCATGGTTCAGAGTAGTTTCAGGGGTAAGACAAGGCTGCAACCTGTCTCCACTGTTGTTCATATTATTTATGGATTATATGTTGAAAACAATAGACTGGCTGGGTGAGATTAAGATATGTGAACACAAAATAAGCAGTCTTGCATATGCGGATGACTTAGTTGTGATGGCAGATTCAATTGAAAGTTTGCAAAGTAATATTTCAGAGCTAGATCAGAAATGTAAGGACTATGGTATGAAGATTAGCATCTCCAAAACGAAAGTAATGTCAGTGGGAAAGAAATATAAATGGATTGAGTGCCAAATAGGAGGAACAAAGTTAGAACAGGTGGACGGTTTCAAGTACTTAGGATGCATATTCTCACAGGATGGCAACATCGTGAAAGAACTGGAAGCGAGGTGTAGCAAATCTAATGCAGTGATCACTCAGCTACGATCTACTCTCTTCTGCAAGAAGGAAGTCAGTACCAAGACTAAGTTATCTGTGCACCGTTCTATCTTTCGACCAACTTTGTTGTATGGGAGCGAAAGCTGGGTGGATTCAGGTTACCTTATCAACAAGGTTGAGGTTACGGATATGAAAGTAGCAAGGATGATTGCAGGTACTAGTAGATCGGAACAATGGCAGGAGGGTGTCCACAATAAGGAAAGCAAAGAAAAACTGGGAATGAACTCTATAGATGTAGCAGTCAGGGTGAACAGGCTTAGATGGTGGGGTCATGTTACACGCATGGGAGAAGCAAGGTTACCCAAGAGACTCATGGGTTCAGCAGTAGAGGGTAGGAGGAGTCGGGGCAGACCAAGGAGAAGGTACGTGGATTCGGTTAAGAATGATTTTGAAGTAATAGGTTTAACATCAGAAGAGGCACCAATGTTAGCACTGAATAGGGGATCATGGAGGAATTTTATAAGGGGGGCTATGCTCCAGACTGAACGCTGAAGGGCATAATCAGTCTTAAATGATGATGATGATGATGATGATGATGATGGTAAATCCCTCAAAACAAAACCTCACCCTGTTCTTGGAAAAGGGCACACCCACCTACAAGAAGGTTTGTAGAAGTGATCCACAAACTGTTGTCTAATATTCTTGTTGTAGAATATTGGAGCATATTGTGAGCTCAAACATTATGAGGTATCGTGAACGGAATGACCTCAATGCCAACCAGTATGGGTATTGAAAATATCGATCACGTGAAACTTTTTTTGCACTTTTCTCACAAGAAATACTGAAGGCTTTGGATTGAGGCAACCAGGTAGATGCAGTATTTCTTGATTTCTGAAAAACATTTGACTCACTACCACACCCAAGCTTATTGTCAAAAATATGATCATATGGTGCATTAAGTGAAATATGTGACTGGTTGAGGACTTTTTGGTAGGGAGGATGCAGCTTGTTATCTTTTCTGGGGGCAGGCATCGTCAGATGTAAAAATAACTTCGGGTGTGCCTCAGAGAAGTGTGTTGGGACCGTTGCTGTTTGTGTTGTATATTAATGACCTTGGAGACAATAGTAAAATTAGGCTTTTTGTAGATGATGCAGTTATCTATAATGAAGTATTATCTGAAAGAAGTTGCATAAATAATCAGTCAGATCTTGATAAGATTTCAAAGTGGTGCAGAGATTGGCAACTTGCTCTAAATGTTCAGAAATGTAAGATTGTGCATTTTGCAAAATGAAAAACTTTAATATCCTATGACTATAATGTCAGTGAGTCACTGTTGGAATTGGCCAACTTGTACAAATACCTGGCTGTAACACTTTGTAGGGATATGAAACAAAATGATGAGATAGGTTCAGTCATGGGTAAAGCAGGTGGTAGACATTGGTTTATTGGTAGAATGCTGGGGAAGAGCAGTCAGTCTACAAAACAGATTGCTTCCAAATCACATGTGGGACCGCCACTAGAATATTGTTCAAGTGTATGAGACCTGTGCCAGATAGGAGTAACAGGGGTTGTTGAACTAATACAGAGAAGGGCAGCACGAATGGTCACAGGTTTGTTTAATCTGTGGGAGAATATCACAGAGATAATGAGGGAACTGAACTGGAATACTCATGAAGTCTGTTAACAAAGTTTCAAGAAGCGGCTTTAGGTGATTACTCTAGGAATACACTACAACCCCCTATGTATTGCTCATGTAGGTGTCTTGATGATAAGATCAGAATAATTATTTCATGCACAGGGGCAGTCAAATAATGATTCTTCCTTCACTCCATACGTGAATGGAACAGGAAGAAACCCTAATAACTGGTACTATGCAACATATCCTTTGCCATGTACCTCAGAGTTGTTTTGTGGAGTATAGATGTAGATGTAGACGAAGAAACTGAAATGAAAATGTGATAAAAAGATTGGGATTTTGTGCAAAGTTTGAAAATTTATTATTTTTTTTGACAAATAGTAGTGCCCTTGGTATTGGGTGTATAGAAAAGTTGTAGTAATCAAATTTACAGAGAATTTTGCACTGTTTTTAAAAAGGAAACAAACACCAAAGCACTAGGAGCACAAAAAACTGAGATTTTTTTTTAAACTGAAAAACATCAAAAATTTTCCAATATTTCCAGCAGTATAAAAAAAGCTAAAAAAAATCTCCTATGCTACATGACAATTTGACTGGGCTAAAGGTTCTATATGGCCTCCTGTAATAGATTGTTTCAAGCATCTTTCACTTTTTGTTACAATTCAGCAATGGTTCTTGCTGGCTCTGGAGGAGAGGAAGTTCCTGTTTCATCATGTCCCATACATGTTCAGGTGATGAGAGATCAGGTCATCTTGCTGGCTAGGGCAGTTGTTATACATGATGAAGAGCACATCAAGTTACATCAGCTGTATGTGGATGTGTATTGTCCAGCTGAAAAGCAAATCATCTTCCTGTCAGAAATGATGGTAGCACCTGTAGAATGTTGTGGGCACTGGTCACTTTACCCTGCAGAAACACCAAATGTGATCGTGAGTTGTAACAGATGGTCTCCACACTGTGAAGCCTGGGGTGTGACGTGTTGTGGGTTTATGCACTCCAGAATAGGCCGCTCAACAGGTCTGTGCTGTACAGGTGTACTTCCACGACTCTCATCCAGTCAGAACCTACTGACACCACTGAAGACATCAGAGCGCCATTCCACACTCCGATTGTATATTTCATGACACCAGTGTAGCTGTGCTCGGCAGTGTCACGGTATGAGTCACCATGTGGCTAGAAGCACTTGTGATCTTAGTCCTGCTTCGAGCAGGCCATTCCCACTGGTCCTTGGAGACACATCAGGTGCAATATGTGCCCATTCCTCTTCCCCGGATGATGTTTTGTGGCCACTGCCACTTGCAAAATGTGTTGTTCCTTATGTGCATCTGCACTGAGGAGACATCCAGAACCTGGTCTATAGGTGCGAAACGCTCCACAGGCCAGTGGTGAAAGCAGCGATACACCACTTATATGCCGTGCCCAACACATCAAGTAATCTGTCAACTGTCCGTCCTACTTCCTGCAGGCCAGTAGTGAGACACCGTTTCAATGGCTGAGATTGTTCAACAGGTATACATGCTCTTTAGTGTGGTATGGTTGTACACTAGAACACATGTTGCAAGCACTGTTCGTCCCTAAACTGAGCACAGTTACTGCCCACAAGTCAAAACGGGGCATAAACAAAGGCCTCCCGAGTGCCGTCTGATTGTGGAAAATGAATCACTAACACTACAATCCCTCAGATCCAGTCCAGAAACTTTGCGGTCCACAGCAGAAAGTTGTATGAAAAGACTTTCTGAGTGGTTCACAAAAAACAAACTCATTATAAATACTGAAAAAACTGTGTGTGTCAGTTTTCATTTAATTCCTCCAACTAATCAAATGTCTATTCAAGCCCAATTAAAAAATGATCCCCTAGAAAATGTAAGTGTCACAAAGTTCTTGGGTCTTTGGGTTCAGCAAGACTTAAAGTGGGACACACATATAAATAACTTGTGTAGAAAACTATCATCTGTGCGCTATGGCCTAAGAATTTTAAAGGCTACAACAAGCAAAACAACAGTACTGCAGGCATACTATGCACAGTTCCACTCATTAATCCGATATGGGATCATTTTCTGGGGATACTCAACTCACAGTGTAAAGGTTTTTAGAATGCAAAAAAGAGCTTTAAGAATAATTTGTGGCCTTAAAAAGATGGAGTCCTGTAAATCCCATTTTACTGAGCTTGGTGTTGTAAATGTTCCAAGTTTATTCATTTTTGAAACTTATCTTGTTCACTAGGGACTACCTCCTGAAAACAGGCAAACTGCTACAGAACAAAAGTGTACACAACTATAGTACCAGAAGGGAATCAAATATACATCAAAAATATCACAGAACACAACCACCTATCATAGGAGCATAATTAACATTGGTGTAATACTACACAATAAGATACCAGAGGAAATAAAAAATACTACTCATCCAATATTTAAAGCTAAACTAAAGGCATTTCTAATAAAGCACTGTTTCTATTCTGTCAGAGAATTTCTGAATAAGTAACAAAATTAATTGTTGTAGGTACCTAATTGTAATTGCTAATACTATGTATTATTGTAACTTATCTTTGACCTGTCCAATATCAATTGTACAATTTGTGCTATATGATAAAACTGGACCAATAAAAAATCAAATCAAATCAAATTATACCTATTGCCCCTGAATGCAGCCCCTGTGGGTGTTGCATTATTTTTTCCAGCAGTATATTTAGGCTACTTTAGTATATTAAGATACATTCAGTTGTGATTTTCAACAACAGAGGTAGTTGTTATAAAAACTGATAAAATTAACAAGGAACCTAATATGACAAACTCGATAAATAAGTCTGCCTTGCGATTAATTGTGGTTGTGCAGTCACTTGCTTGGCCAAATCACATGGCACTGAACGAACATCAAATTTTCGTGGACTTAACCGGGTAGTTTTTCTTTCAGAGTGATCATAGAAACCGCTAAAAACTACAATTTGACTTTGTGACCATTACCTAAACTTGCCAGGTCTCACAGATTTTAAAAGACAGACTTGCCACAGTGAAAAATGTAGGAGAAAATTTGTCAAAACACATTAAAGGAATAGTCTCTTCTATATTTCTAGTTTTGTTAATGACTACGACGACACTTTATCCGGCATCAAAGTGTGGAAATGTTATGACACAATGTTTACACACATTGAAAACTCATTTTCCCAAATTCTTCATGAAGGTAAGAATGCTTTTCAGTTATCTCTCTTTTCATTTCTTCCATACCATTATGTTATATTTTGTAGTAGTAAAACAGTAAAATAAAAATGAAGAGAAAGACATTGTACTTGGCATTCAGTGGACTATTGTTTTTACTTGCATGATTTTCTGTATTCCACATGAAATAATAATACTCTCTAAGAAAGTGAGAAGGAAATTCCTTTATTGTATTTTGCAAACTAGGGTCACATAAGTTGTATGATAACCAGTTTCGAATTCTTAGCAAGTTATCATATGATTTGAACATGTTAAATAGTTACTCATTTAGCTGTACTTCGATGAGTTACTGTGTAATGTATTCTTGTTTTCTTGTTATATGATGGTAAGAAGAAAAAACTGATTAAGATAATGTGTGTGTGTGTGTGTGTGTGTGTGTGTGTGTGTGTGAGAGAGAGAGAGAGAGAGAGAGAGAGAGAGAGAGAGAGAGAGAGAGAGAGACGAAACTAAAAATATGCAATAAAGGAATCTTTTACAAGCCAGTCATTGTACTCCACTAAGCTTGTGTGCCGAGTTTGTATAAGTAGTGAAAAGGATTACTGGTAAGTAATTTTTTTCAGGTAAACATTCGGCTTCACAATATAAGAAGTCTTGAAACAGCACTGGGCAATATGTGTCCAAATCTTAATATGGTATACTCTTTGGCTTGTATTGTTTGTAAAAATTAAAGGTAGTTTCTGACTGCAGGTGTTCTGACCAACAAAAGTTCTCTGAATGTACACTTATTAATTATACTTAATACTTATAGTTAAAGTACCAATTTCTCCTTTTACATCTACATCTATATTGATACTCTGCAAGCCACTGTAAGGTGCGGGGCGGAAGGTGCCCTGTACCGTTACTTGTTATTTCACCTCTGGGGTTCCTCTCACAAATAGAGCGAGGGAAAAATGACTGTCTGTATGCCTCCGTATGTGCCCTAATTCCTCGTATCTTATCTTCATGGTCTTTATGCGCAACATGTGTTGGCGGAAGCAGAATACTTTGGCAGTCAGCTTCAAATGCCATTTCTCTAAATTTTCTTAATAGCATTTCCCAAAAAAAAAACTCTGTCTTCCCATCAGGGATTCCCATTTGAGTTCCCAAAGCATCTCCATAACATTTACATTTTGTTCAAACCTACCGGTAACAAATCTAGCAGCCCTCCACTGAATTACTTCGATGTCTTCCTTCAATCCAAACTGGTTTGCATCCCAAACACTTGAGCAGTATTCAAGAATAGGTTGCACCAGTGTCCTGTATGTGGTCTCCTTTACAGCTGAACCACTCTTTCATAAAATTCTCAAATTAAACGAAAGTCAAACATTTGTATTACCCTACCCCAGTTACCACATGCTTGTTCCACCTCATATTGCTTTGCAACATTATGCCCAGATATTTAAATGACTTGACTGTGCCAAGCTGGACACTAGGAATTACAGGTTTGTTCTTTCTATTCATCCACATTAACTTACATTTTTCCACATTTAGGGCTAGCTGCCATTCATCACACAAACTGTAAATTTTGTCTTAAGTCATTGTATATCTTCCTACAGTCACTCAACTTCAACACCATACTGTACACCACAGCATCATCAGCAAATAACTGCAGATTGCTATGCAACCTGTCCACCAAATCATTTATGTATATAGAGAACAACAGCGGTTGTATCACACTTTCCTGGGGAACTCCTGATGATACCCATGTCTCCGATGCACACTTACCGTTGAGGACAACCCACTGAGTTATATTATTGAATAAGTCTTGAGTCACATATCTGTGAACGTGTTCCATATGCTCCTACCTTCGTTAACAGTTTGCAGTGGAGCACTGTGTCAAATGCTTTTTGGTATGGTAATAAACTTAAGCAAAAGGGGAAAAAGTGGCTACACTATTAATAACCATGTGAAGCAGGATAGATTGCTACTCACCACGTGGAGTAGGCAGTGAGCTGTAGATTGGCACATCTAAAAATAGCAAGTGGACTGCTGGAAAATATTAGCTATTGGATAAAGTCCTTCATCTCATACGCACACAACTTTTGCACGTGACCTCTGTCATCGAAGTCAGTCAGCTCTTGAGAGATCTGAAATGGAATGATCACACAGGCCCAGGTTTGAGTGAAGCAGGTGGTAGACTTTTGTTTATTGGTAGGATAAATGCAATCGGCCTACAAAGGAGATTGATAACAAAACAATTGTGTGATCCATTGTAGACTACTACCATTCGCACAATAGACAGGAAATAAGGTTCGGCATAGTGACTATCGATTTTTTGTATAATGATGATTACCCGGTATCCACATGATAACTTGGTGTTATAGGGGGCATAAAGATGGTTTAATGTAACACTGAAATCAATTACAGACAAAATAAGACTTACAAATACAGCTGAAAGTGTACCTCCCTACTGTGGTGTCTTGTTTGAGGCTTATCATGAATGACCCAGTTTTAATTACCTGTCACAGTACCCATTAAAAAAAAAAAACAGCATCTTGAAATCTCTGAATATGGCTGGTCTTCTCTGAGCTGTTGTCATCTGTAGTTAATATATGTGAAACTTGACAGTTAATACGAGGGCCGTTCAGAAAGTAACCTCCGGTTGATTTGAAAAAATACACCAAGTTAAATAAAAATATTTTAATATATACATCTTACAACTACATCTTTGCACTATTTTTCTACATAGTCTCCATAGCGATTGAGGCACTTATCGTATCTCTTCACAAGCTTTGAAATTCCTTCTGCATAAAAATCACCCGCTTGTGCCTGGAGCTAGCCTGTGACCGCATCTTTGAGCTCTTCGTCGTCATCAAACCGCTGTGACCCGAGCCATTTCTTCAAATGCATGAAGCGGTGATAATCACTTGGCGCCAGGTCTGGGCTGTAAGGTGGATGGTTGATAACGTCCCACTTGAAGGACTCAAGAAAGGCCGTTGTTCTGCGAGCAGAGTGAGGACGGGCGTTATCGTGCAAAAAAACGATACCGGAAGTCAGCATACCACGGCGTTTGTTCTGTATAGCCCGTCGTAACTTTTTTATTGTTTCACAGTACACGTCTTGATTAATGGTCGTACCACGTTCCATGAATTCAACCAACAACACCCCTTTGGCATCCCAAAACACCGTTGCCATCAGTTTTCTGGCAGAAAAATCTTGCGAGGCTTTTCTTGGTTTGGTAGGCGAATTTGAATGTGCCCACATCTTTGATTGTTCTTTTGTCCCAGGGTTCACGTACTTAATCCAGGTTTCGTCACCGGTCACGATTCTGTTTAACAATGGTTCTCCTTCGTCCTCATAACGTGACAGAAAGTCTAATGCAGAGGCCATTCTTTGAGTTTTGTGGTGGTCGGTAAGAATTTTGGGCACCCATCGTGCACAGAACTTACAGTAACCCAATCTTGCTGTCACTATCTCGTACAAGAGAGTCTTAGAAATCTGTGGAAAACCAGTAGACAACTCCGACATTGAGAAACGTCGATTTTCACGAACTTTTGCATCAACTGTCTGAACGAGTTCGTCAGTCACCAATGATGGTCTACCACTCCTCTCTTCATCATAAACGTTTTCTCGTCCACTTTTAAATAAACGTACCCATTCACGGACAACTCCTTCACTCATAACTCTTGGTCCGTACACGGCACAAAGCTCACGATGAATAGCTGCTGCAGAATATCCTTTGGCTGTAAAAAACCTTATGACAGCATGCACTTCACATTTGGCGGGGTTTTCTATTGCAGCACACATTTCAAACTGCCACAAAAACTAAACTAGCGCAGGTACGACGTTCACTCGACCACGGCTTGATGCCGACTGACCTGTTGAGTGCGTGAACGCACAGATGGCGTCGCTACTCCCCCCACAACCCGCACTGTGACCAATCGGAGGTTACTTTCTGAATCGCCCTCGTATATGTGAAACTTGACAGCACAAACGTTTTTTATAACCTACATTTTGAACCATTTTGTGCACTGCACAATATTCTATTGCAAGTGTTACTGTGATTTTGTTCAGTGACAAATCTGTCTTCTCTGATGAAATTGTCAACTGTTTTGTTGTCAGCTTAGAGCTTTCAGTATGATTTTTATACATAGGATTTTTTTCACCTCATATTTGCTATTCCCATACCATAATTAATGTTTGACGAAAATGATAAATGCAATGTTTAATGTAACAGTATATATACAGTATTTGGTTAATATATTTATATATTTGTGAGTAGCTTTTTTGCTGAGGAATCTACATGAAGGATCTGCTTTGCGTTGTTTTGAATTGTTACTACCAGATCTCTGAGCAGGATTCGTTTCCAACCCACTTTTCACTGAAATTGTTCTCTAGATTAGCATTCAGAACATCTGCCCCCCTGCGGGTCCAGGGGTAAGAATAGACCCAAGATATTCCTGCCTGTCGTAAGAGGCGACTATAAAGAGTCTCGCACATTTCGGCCTTTATGTGATGGTCCCCTGTAGGGTTTGACCTCCATTCTTCAAAATTTTCCCGAAGAGCGAGCCAATTCTGGGTGTGTTTTCCACCATGCACTGTGCAGTGTCACTTTCTTCAACGATGACCATGGACTTCTTTACACCTGATATCCAGCACGGTAGCCAGTCTGTTGTGGTGGGGCCACCATGTACCCTGTTGGTTGTAGCCCCCTGACCTCACAGGGATTGCTCTGCTGATGCCTGTGCCATAAACTCCCCACGTATGTCAAGGGGTAGATGCCCATCCCCCTGGGGCATCGGGACTCCCGGCAATGGCCATCCTGCCAGGTTTTCCGTGATTTCCCTAAATCGCTCCAGGCAAATGCCGGGATGGTTCATTTCAAAGGGCACGGCCGACTTCCTTCCCCATCCTTCCCTAATCCGATGAGACCGATGACCTCGCTGTCTGGTCTCCTTCCCCAAACCAACCAACCAACCATCCTGCCAGGTGGCCTTTGCTGTGGCTGGGTGGCACCCATCGGGAGGGACCCTGGTCGGAGTGGGTAGCATCAGGGCGGATGACACGTGATTAAGTGTAGTCCGTCATCTCATGCTGGTGGTGAGCTCAGTTCAATGCACAGAAGTACGACCCCAAATCGTTCCCCTCTCTGGCCACACCATGGGAGGAATGTCAGGCTAAGGAAGGCAGCAGGTATTATTTGTCCCAGTATCTTGTATGTTTGAGAGCTGCAAAGCCTCAGTTTTTTGTTGAGCATTTAGCGGATTGTCCAAAATGAGATCTGGGTCAGTCTTAATCAAAACAGCATCCTCTGCCCAGCCATTGACGTTACTTGCTTGTGACAAGCTGAGGGATGTTTCTGTAACCATCACACACCGTAAGAGCTTAAATATGGTCCAGGGTATCATGTTTCACAGTCTGATGATGAGTTACGTGCCAGTTTAGAGTGGCGAGGTGTATATTTCATCCAGCGTATCCACCGGGGTCCAAGGGATAAACAGATTGCCACCGGTGCCTTCATCTTGGCCTTCAAGGGTGAAACTTGCCTGAGAAGGTCAAGGTGATGGTCTACCGTGTGATGTAAAGCCCTATATCCCTTCCCCGATGTGGTGCTTTAAGCCCTGGAAGTTTGGCCATATCTCCTCCCGCTGTGTTGCCAGTGTCACACGTTGAGATTGCGGATGCCCATCACATCCCAATACTCCATGAAACCCACCTCCCATCTGTGTCAGCTGCAGAGAGCACCATTCGCCTTGCTTGCGAGGCTGCAGGATTCTCCAGAACGAAAGGAAAATCATGGAGTACAAGACCCTGGACTTATTGACCTACGCTGAGGCTAAGAGAAAATTTGAACGCCTACCTCCTGTGCTACGTATGACATCGTCTTATGCCACCGCTATAGCAGGTATAGCACCATCAACTCCGCCAAACCCAGTCACCTCTCAGAGCTGGAAGACTACACCCCCTTGATGACTGCCGCCAGTGGCTGAAGAGCTCAAAAGCAGCTGGTCGTAGGGCTTCATGCTCATCCTCAGTCCCAAGACTGAGCCAGTGAAGTCCTCCCACCTAGGGAAACCCAAGGAGCAGCAAGAGAAATCCAAAGAGAAGACCCCTAAGACCAAGGAAATTGTGGTGGCACCTACACCTTTGCTACCTACAAGTTCTGTGTCTGACAATGGGGTGGAGATTCTGGTGTCCACTGAGGACCTAGATCTTGCCAGACCCTCAGACACCATGGATATAGACTGCCCAGGCAATAAGGCGGTGGCAGCAGGTGACTCTGAAGCATAAACTGCCTCATTGAATGTTGCATGCTTTTCCAGTCTCACGATGACGTCATCCTCCAGTGGAATTGCGGGGATTTTTTCCACCGCCTAGTCTGCAATGCCCTCCAGGAAACCTGGTTCCGCTCTAGTCGCAGGTTCAAATCCTGCCTCGGGCATGGATGTGTGTGATGTCCTTAGGTTAGTTAGGTTTAATTAGTTCTAAGTTCTAGGGGACTGATGTCCTCAGATGTTAAGTCCCATAGTGCGCAGAGCCATTTGAGCCAAACCTGGTTCCCGGCAATGGGGACCCCTGCCCTCTGCGGCTATAAGGGATATTACAGGAACTGTAGTGACTGTAATTGAGTGTCAGGTGGAATTTGCGTTTATGTCCTAATCTCGGTCTGTAGTGACACTGTGCCCCTTCAAACCCCTCTTGAAGCTGTGACTATCAGAATAAGGACGACACAGGAAATAACTGTCTGCAATGTATATCTTCCTCCAGATGGTGCAGTACCCCTGAATATATTAGCTGCACTAATTGATCAATTTCCTAAACCTTTCCTACTTTTGGGAGATTTTAACACCCATAACCCCTTGCGGGGTGGCACCATGCTTACTGGCCGAGACAGAGATGTCGAAACTTTACTGTCTCAGTTCGACCTATGCCTCTTAAATACTGGGGCCGTCACACATTTCTGGGTGGCTCATAGTAGTTACTTGGCCATTGATTTATCAGTTTGCAGCCCAGGACTTCTTCCATCTATTCACTGACGACCTGTGTGGTGGTGACCACTTCCCCATTTTCCTGTCACTGCCCTGGCGTCAGGCCCACGGGGCCTGCCCAGATGGGCTTTCAACAAGGCGGACTGGGAAACTTTCACCTCTGCTGTCACCGTTGAATCTCCCCCACATGGTAACATCGATGTGATGGTTGAGCAGGTGACGACAACAATTGTTTCTGTGGCAGAAAACACGATCTCTTGCCCTTCAGGGTGCCCCCAAGCATAAGGCAGTCCCGTGGTGGTCACCGGAAGTTGCTGAAGCAATTAAGGAGCGTCGGCATGTTCTACAGTGGCATAAGCGGCACCCTTCCCTGGAGCACCTCATAGCCTTTAAACGTCTCTGTGCCTGCATTCGCCAGCTTATCAAAATGCCTGCATTCGCCAGCTTATCAAAAGACAGAAGCAGTAGTGTTGGGAGAGATACGTCTCGACCAGTGGGTGCCATACGTCACCTTCCCAAGTCTGGGCAAAGATCGAACGTCTTTTTGGGTACCAGACACCAACAGGTGGTCCTGGTGTTACCATAAATGGCGTGTTATCTACATGCAATTGCTGAGCACTTTGCTCGAGCATCTGCATCGGAAAATTACCCCCTAACCTTTCGCACTCTCAAACGGCAGCTGGAAGGGAAAGTCCTCTCATTCACTACACACCAAAGTGAATCCTATAATGCCCCATTTACAGAGTGAGAGCTCCTCAGTGCCCTTGCACATTGCCCCAACACAGCTCCTGGTCCTGATCAGATCCACAGCCGGATGATTAAAAACCTCTCATCTGACTACAAGCGACATATACTCGTCATCTTCAATCAGATCTGGTGCGATGGCATCTTTACATCGCAATGGGGGGAGAGAACCGTACTTCCGGTGCTTTAACCCGGCAAAAACCCACTTGACGTGGATAGCTATCGACCCATCAGCCTCACCAACGTTCTTTGTAAGTTGCTGGAACTTATGATGTGTCGGCGGTTGGGTTGGGTCCTGGAGCCACGTGGCCTACTGGCTCCATGAGAGGGCGGCTTCCACCAGGGTCGCTCTACCGCTGATAATCTTGTGTCCCTCGAGTCTGCATCCGAACAGCGTTTTCCAGATGCCAACACCAGGTTGCTGTCTTTTTTGATTTACGAAAAGCATATGACACGGCCTGGTGACATATCCGTGCCACATTGTGTGAGTGGGGTCTCTGGGACCCGCTCCTGATTTTTATCCGAAAACTTCCTGTTGCTCCATACTTTGCATGTTCAAGTTGGTGCCTTCCATAGTTCCATCCATATCCAGGAGAATGGAGCCCCGCAGGGCTCTGTATTGAGTGTCTCTCTATTTTTAGTGGCCATTAACGGTCTAGCAGCAACTGTCGGGCCCTCCGTCTCACCTTCTCTGTATGCAGACGACTTCTGCATTTCGTATTGCTGCTCCAGTACTGGTGTTGCTGTGCGTCGCCTATAGGAGCCATCCACAGTCATGGGCTCTAACCCATGGCTTCCGGTTTTCCGCTATGGTGACGAAGACGTGTGTCATGCACATTTCTGTCGGCGTTATACCATTCATCCGGAGCCAGCACTTTACCTTAATGATGATCCAGTCACTGTAGTGGAGACATATCGATACTTAGGTCTGGTTTTCAATGATCGTTTGACTTGGCTTCCTCATCTTCATCAACTTAAAGGGAATTGTTGGCGGCATCTCAATGCCCTCTGCTGCCTGAGCAACACCAACCGGGGTGAAGATCACTCCACGCTGCTGCAGCTCGACAGAGCCCTTGTTCAATTCTGCCTTGACTGTGGGAGTGTGATTTGTGGTTCTGCAGCGCCCTCAGCATTGTGTTTGCTTGACCCATTGCACCATGGCAGAGTTTGACTGGTGACAGAATCTCTTAGGACGAGTCCGGTGACAAGCGTACTGGTGGAGGCTGGAGTTCCTCCATTGAAGATCAGACGTGCACAACTGCTCACCAGTTACGTTGCACACATTCATAGCTCTCCTGAACATTCAAATTACCGTCTTATTTTCCTAATTATGGCAGTTCACCTCCCGCATAGGCAGCCCAGGTCAAGGCTAATGATTGCGGTTTACGTGCGTTCACTTCTGTCTGAACTGGAGTCCTGCCCTTCGCCACCTCTCCTTGATATCCATTCACATACACCTCCGCGGTGTAGCTGTAGGCCGAAGCTTCGCATGGACCTTTTGCGTGGCCCTAAGGACTCCGTTAACCCTGCGGCTCTCCGCTGTCACTTCATCTTGATTCTTGAGTGTTCCGGGGCTCTGAAGTGGTTTACACCGACTGCTCGTTGGCTGATGGTAATGTTGGCTTCGCCTTTGTCCACACAGGCCATATTGAACTGCATTCCTTGACCGATGGCTGCAGTGTATCCATTGCAGAACTGGTGGCCATATCTCGTGCATTTTAGTATATCCGTTCACGCCCCGAGGCATTGTTTGTTCTTTGTACTGACTCGCTGAGCAGCCTACAGACTATCAACCAGTGCTACCCTCGCCATCCTTTGGTGGCGTCCATTCAGGAGTCCATCTATGCCCTGGACCGGTCTCGTCATTCAGTGGTGTTTGTGTGGACCCCAGGACACTTTGGAATTCCAGGCAACGCCCTTGCTGACAGGCTGGCCAAACAGGCTACACGGAAATCGCTTCTGGAGATGGGCATCCCTGAACCTGACCTGCGTTCTGACTTATGCCGCAGGGTTCATTGGCTTTGGGAGATGGAATGACATAACAGTACACACAACAAACTGTGAGTCATCATGGAGTCTACGAATGTGTGGAAGTGTTCCATGCAGGCCTCTTGTAGGGAATCAGTAGTTCTCTGCCAGCTCCGCATTGGCCACACTTGGGCGACCCACGGTTACCTCTTGTACTGTGAGGACCCGCCTCAGTGATGGTATGGCACCCATATTCAGGTGCACTGTCCCACTTTGACTGCCCAGCGACAAAATCTTGGGTTACTGAACTTGTTGCCCCTCATTTTTAGTTTTAGTGCATGTCCTTTGTTCCTCTGTGTCCTCCACCCTAGTACTTTTAGGGTGGTGGTTTTATGTTGCAGAGTGGCTAGCTTTTCCTTTTTATTCTTGTGGTTGACCAGCCACTGTATCTGCTTTCTTGTTTTACTCTCTTCTGTTTTAGCGTCTCTCTATTGTTTTCTTGTCCTTTTTTGTTCCTTGTAGTGTTCGTTGCCTTTCCTTTGTTCTTGTGGTTTTTTCTTTCTTTCCATTTTGTTTTGTATGTCTTGTCTGTTCTATTCTCACACTTTTGGCATTGTTTTATTAGGAACAAGGGACCGATGACCTTGTAGTTTGGTCCCTTCCCCCTCTTTTCAAACCAACCAACCAACCAGAGCATCTGTCACCATTGTGGTAGCACTGCTCTTTTGGTAGTATCAACTAATTCCCTCTTTACTCTACCAGCAAATGAAGTTTCCTTCAGTAGTTGTGTTCTGCACATGGATTCACCTATGAAGTCTGAACAGGTTTCATGACACATGGACTCTTGTTCTGGGTACCTACAGCATATTTGCAACTTGTCACAATACACCAATTAAATTATGCACTGTTCAAAAAAATTAGGAGAACATGACATGATTCACTGAGCAATAATTCAGGGATGGGTATGTTACAAAATTTACCTTTATCTTTCACAAATGAAGTACACAACTAAACACCATTACATCCTCAGTTGCTTACATAAAAGAACTGTCCGACAGATGCCGAAAACAAAGTGGAAAGCATCACTCATCTGATCATCCTGGGTGCTTTTCATTGCACTTTGAGAGTTTCAATACATGTATGACTCCTCTGAGCATTTTTCACTACGTGGTAACTACTTGGCATGCACCATATAAGTTACAGAGATCGCCCTGTGGTACCCATCTCCATTCTTCACTGAGAGCTATGAGGGTTATTGGAGAGTGTGTGGTGAAACAGGATGACCACAAACACATCTGTCAAGCAAGTCCCACATATGCACGATGGGGTTAGGTCTGGACTCATCATCGGCTATTCCATTACTTCAGTGTCTGAGCTTCACAAGTCATCCCTGCTGACACCTGCAACATAGGCCCTAGCATTAGAATGAGTTCAGGGCCATCACTGTATGCAGCAACCACCACATGGTCCAGTAGGATCTGTCTGATATACTGCCTGGCAGTTAGGCGACTGTGGATGACAACAAGATCTCTTCATTGCAGCCTCATTGGACTCCGTGGCTCCAGTGGCCCTTCTGAGACTATCTTGCAGTGCTCTGGTGATATACATACGATGTAGTCTTCATGTGGGTTTGTAATGTGTCAGTGATCTTGTCCAACTTGCCATCTGCCTCTCTGCATGTAGTTGGATGAAACATGGAGAGGCATTGGCACATGAAGCAACACAACTGAAAATCTACCCTTTTTGGATAAAACAGACCGCACTTGCAACTTGCACTGCATAAAAATGTCACATTAGATGTACTGGGTTGAATACAATGCCCACAAATGAAGCTGCCACCTGGGTACCGCACTAGAAAACACTGGGACAGTGGTACTCGCATCCCTCTGATGGGTCGCCTGACACTGTAATGCATAACACAGCGTATGCATAACGCAGCCAATAGATGGTGAATGATTTTATTTATTGCTTATATTGAAAGAGAAAATCTCAAGCTGTGCAACAAGACCACAGGTACCACCTGTATCAAATTAGATTTAACATAATGGACATCATAGACATGTTCCCTTAATTTTTGTGAGCAGTGAAAAACTTGGCCTTGTAAGAAGTTGGCTGTGTTTGATATGATGGTCCATCAGCACAACACCGAAGAGATCCCACAAGGCAGAAACAAAAGATGACATCACTGCATTACACTCATCAGGGGAATGACGTCTCTTTTGTGATTACATGCTTGGTCAGCATGTGACATTGCCCTTTATTGTTGGGTTCGACCAGTTATTTCTCCTCCAAATTTTACTTAAGTGTGGATGGTGCAGGGAAGGTCATAGAACATGGTGCACATTACACCTTTTGTCCCTATCTATTTTTGCACCACTCCTTTCTGGCTAAAGTAATACACCTAATACCCAATACAGCTGCCATCTCATTGTGGCCAGAGGACCAGATGGGTTTCGTCAGGTACCTGCACGATGGTAGGGATCACACTAGTTGTACGTGAGCTGGAAACTCCCCATGTTTGCCATAGAGTACATATGTGTTGTGGCTGGGGCACAAGGATTGCCGATGCTGTGCCTGGTGGTGCCTGTTGGGAGAGCACCTGTTCAGAGTGGGTGGCATGAAGGCAGATGGGTCAATCCATGTGAAGTGGTCCAGCGATAGTTGCTTGACCATTTTTAAATATTTTAATTTTTTATGTGTGATTGCCCTATATTTGAGAAGTTCAAAACGGCTTTTGAAATAATTTATCTTGCACCATTACTGGATGGTGGCCATTTTTACTTGTAGATGCATGATGATTTTTCAGTCTGGTGACATAACCGAAAATCTTAATATCTCCGCACCGGGTTAAGTTACTACATTGTGATTGACATGATTGTTCTTAGAAAGGTGTCCTCTACAACATTGTCTCTTACACAGAATACCCTAAATTCAAAAATAACCGGTCAAAATGACCTCCAAAGTTTGGTATCCAAATTTTCAAGAATCCACTGTTTAGGCCCAAAAATAACAAACAAGGAGTGGTTTCTGAGAGTCTATTTTTTCCTATAGTTACATATCATACACTGCTAGCCTCATATAGAGCAAAAACACTTACAAATGTTTCCTTAATTTCTTATGAATTTTTGAAATTTGAAAATTTTCATTTTTTGCAAAGTTTGGGGTTATCTCAGGTGGGACTGAATATAAAAATATGATTTAAATATGATTTGTGGACAGTTTGTACACCTATATGATAGCAACATACTGTAAGAATTTCAACATTGATATCTGACTGTGAACAAAGATATGAATTTTTGAAAATGAGGAAATAATTCACATTACTCTACAACTGATCTTATGGCCATTGCCTATTTAAATGGTTTATTGTTTCATTGTAATAAAATTTAATTGTGACATATATTTAGTTAACACTATCACCCAATATTCCTTTAGTTTATTTATTTTTAATTATGCAATATTAAACAATAGGAGCTTTTGGTTTTGTTCTACAGTAATAAAAATGGCCATTTACATTTAGGTTTATTGTCAATAAAGAAGTACATTATTGTTGGGTGTGGCATTGTTGTAGACAGTCTGTTCTGAGTTACTCAAAAATATTTGTTGTGAATCCAGAACCAGAATCATGTAACCTTGTTAAAGACATTTATATTCCTAATGAGGAAGCAGTTAGCATAGTGGATTTTGCTTGTTCTAAGTTAGACATATCTCTTACTTTGAAAATAGTAAAATTAAGTAGCAGAAAAACAAAAGTAGCTATTGCAAATAAGGTACAACAAATTTGAGACAAAATTAGAAAATACTTGGAATCATGCTTTAATAATACAGATACCAACATTATTTCCAAACAAGAAGAAAACCTACCACCAGCATTATCTGACACAGTTTGTTTGAGCTTAATAGAGAAATTAAAAATTAAATGTTCAGTGACATCTAAAGAGGAAACAGTTACAATTTTAAGTTTGCTCCCTGACTCACGGTCAAGAGAAAAAATAGTTCACGAATTCAGTGTTTCTCATCGTGTGGTTTAACTAACCTGAAAATTGGTGAAAGAGCAAGGCATTCTTCCAGTTTTGGGAAAGAAGAGAGGAGTATGTATAAGTGAAGAAACAATTAAAAGTATCCAGCAGTTGTTTGAAGACGATGAAAACAGTAGAATGTGCCCTGGTTGCAAAGATAGCAAAAGAGTTGTTATAAATGGAGTTAAAGTAACAAAGCAGAAACGACTAGTGCTGTCAAATTTAAATGAACTTTACGTGGCTTTCAAAAATTCTCATCCTGAATGTAAAATTGGAAAGTCAAAATTTTGTGACCTCCGCCCTAAGTGGTGCATTTTAGCTGGATCTTCAGGGACACACTCTCTGTATGTGTTTGTTTATATCATCAAAATGTCAAACTGATGGTTGCGGGTACAAAAATCAGTGATCTTAACTACAAAGAGTTACTAGATTTAATGGTCTGTGACACTAACAGCTATGACTGCATCATGAGTATGTGTAATAAATTCTCTGGTAAGGAAACTGCTATTGAATTGTTTCACAAATACAATGAGGAAATGCCAGACAGTCTTTCTTTCTTTCACTGGTACCCTGTCCCGTGCTGACGCAGGGTCGACATTGTTAGGAACGGATTTGGCAAAGTTACTGGAAAGGGGCAGCCGGATGCCCTTCCTGCCGCCACCCTATACCCTCTGGGATGGAATTAGTGTACCCCTACTGTCTGTGTTGAGTGTAATTCATGGAATAGCATGAGCGTGTTCAGATGCCTGCGAGTCGTGTAATGTGGGGACCAGTCCAGTATTCACCTAGCGGGATGTGGAAAACCGCCTAAAAACCACATCCAGGCTGACCGGCACACCGGCCATCATCATTAATCCACTGGGCGGATTCGATCTGGGGCCGGCGCACCTACCCGAGTCCAGGAAGCAGCGCCTTAGCGTTCGCAGCTACCCTGGCGGGTGAGGAAATGCCAGACAGTATTACCTTCAAACAGTGGGTCACAACTGACAGGGCAGAAACGATAACAGTGGTTAAATCTCAGGAAGAGTACGTGGAATGTTTAATTGATAGCTTACAAAACTCAAAAATCACCACTATGTTTCTAAAATCCAAAGTAAGTTTTTGAAGGACAGAAAAGCACAACTTCATAAACTGAATGCATAGTGCTAGCTGATTTTGTAGAAAATTTTGCATTTGTGATTCAAGATGCACTGCAAGGGTACCACTGGGTCAATGACCAGGCAACAGTGCACTGATTTATTCTCTACTTTAAAAATGAGAAAGATGAAGTTTGTAGTTCTTCAGTTTGCATTCTAAGCAACTACTTGGAGCACAACACTTTGGCTGTACATGTGTTTCAAAAGTATGTAATAAATTACATAAAAGAAAATATTCCCGAGGTTGAGAAGCTGATATACTTTTCAGATGGAAGTGGTAGTCAGTATAAGAACAAAAAGAATTTTTCAAATCTGTGCAACCACAAAGTAGACTTTGGGTTGGAGGCTGAATGGCACTTTTTTGCATCTTGCCATGGTAAAAATGCATGTGATGTGGTAGGAGGTACAACGAAACGTGAATTAAGTAAAGCCAGCCTACAAATACCAACCACAGACCAAATTCTCACAGTACATGACATGAATGTCTTTTGCAAGGACAATATTAAAGGCATTACCTATTTTCTGATGAAGATAGAAGAAGTGGTTCTGCATATGAAAACAACACTTCAAACCAGATTTGAAAACTGTATAGCAATAAAAGGAACAAGACATTTCCAAAAATTCCTTGGCATTGCAGAAAACTTAGTTCGATGCTATGTAACATCAGAAACCGAAATTTATGAGGATCATTGTGTCAGTAAAATTACATCTCTGTCTCTACCGTTGAATGACATAGTGGAATGTGTGTATGATGGACAGTGGTAGCTTGCAGAGGTTGAAAGAATAAGTTTGGAAAACAATGATGTTTCTGTGCATTTTTACCACCCTGCTGGCCCAAGAACATCATTCAAGAAATCTACTAGTGACAAAGTTTGGATACCAATGAAAAATATTTTAAGGAAGCTTCGAGTGCTTGAACTTACCCCAGCAACTGTGAGCTCTTATTCTATATCACTGAAGCTGCCTGAAGAAATAAGTGTGCTTAACATTCACCACCAGGTTTAGGAACAGTCGCATCTCAAAGGATGTTAATTGAAAATATTTATTTTAAGTATGTCAAAATAATATAAATGTTAATTTCAGTGATGTTTTGACTTTTTGTATATAATTCAGTGCCCAACTTCAATAATAATTGATTATATCTCACCAATATCATACATGAAACTGTGCAAAAATCATATTTTCATATTCAGTCCCACCTGAGATAACTAACCCCAAACTTTGCAAAAAATGAAAATTTTCAAATTTCAAAAATTCATAAAAAATTAAGGAAACATTTTTAAGTGTTCTTGTTGTATATGAGGCTAGTAGTGTATGATATCTAGATATAGGAAAAAATGAACTTTTATAAATCATTACTTGTTTGTTATTTTTGGGCCTAAAATGTGGATTTTTGAAAATTTGGATACCAAACTTTGGAGGTCATTTTGACTGGTTATTTTTGAATTTAGGGTGTTTTGTGTAATAGACAATGTTGTTGAGGACACTTTTCTAAAAACAATCAAGTCAATTGCAATGTTGTAACTTAATCCAGTGCAGAGATATTCATATTTATGCTAACATCTCTAAACTGAAACATTGTCGTGCGCTTACAAATGAAAATGGCCACCATTCAGTAAAGGTGAAAGGTGAAATTTTTTGAAAACTTTTTTGAACTTCTCAGTTATATGGTAATCACATATAAAAAATTAAAATATTTAAAAATGGTCAAACAGCCAACTTAATTTTTATTGGACCACTTCATTTGGATTGACCCAGATGAGTCACAAATAAAGTGGCTCAAAATTCCTTTCACTGGTGGTCACATAGACCCAGCAGTCTCTTCCAAAGGAAAGGGTTACTATAATGCAGGAAGATATGACCCCACAATCTTTCCTTCCCTGGTTACACTGTGGAAGGAACATTGGGTCAAGAGACAAGGAGAGAAATACTCCCTACAATGCTTAGTTTGCTGTAGGACCAATGGGGAGTCCTTTCTGACCACAAGACCTTCATTCTTTGTTTAACACCTTGACAAGTTTGGGGAAGTAGCAGTGATTTTGGTAATGAAAAGTGGTTGAGTTCTGATTAAAACACCATCCTCTGCTCTACTGTGGTCACTGCTTGCATGTGACAGGCTGGGTGACATTCCTGTATCTGTCACCCTCACAACAGTCTCAATATGATACAGAGTATCATCTACCACCATGACCTCCTCTTACAGACTGATGAGGTACAGACCATTTAGAAATGACAGGTTGTGCATTTTTTCTGCTGTGTCCAATGGTGATCAAAAGACAACAGGGTTGGCCTTTGAAGGCAACTCCTTGCCTTAGATGGTGAAGGTGATCACGTATCGATGTGATGTAAGACTATATGTTCTGTTTCTCGTGTGGTGCTTCAAATGCGTGAGATTTTGGGCACAGGTCTTCATGTTGTAATGCCAGTCCCATCTGTAGGGATTGCGGATGTGAGTTGACATGAACACTGCTTGTGCCTTCCCCCCCTGTTAGTGTCAACTTCAGGTTACACCATACCCCCTGTTCACCAGACTGTGCCGTCTTCTATGTCAGGCCCTCAGGGCTGCTCAACTGCACCCACTTTCCTGGTGGCCGAGGGCTCTCCTCCTAGTTTTCCCACTACTATTTTGGGAGTGTCTAACCCCCCACCCACCAGGAATGTCGATCCCCAGTACTCAGCTGGAGAAGCAACACTCATGTCCGGCATCTCTCACCAGGAAATGGTTCCTTAGGATGCTCTCCTCCCAGGATCCTGATGACCTGCTACCGGATACCAGCCAGTGGCTGAAAGTCACGGGCTGCTGATTGTAGGCCTTCGCAATCCTCCGGTGTCTCTGAAACTGGGGACATCAAAAAAAGAGAAGAGGTACAAAAAGAAGACCTTCAAACAAGGTTCTGCTGATCCACATACCACCAGTCCCCATATGTTCCGACTCTACCTGAGGCATATTTCCTCATGGCCCCTGTGACACCAGATCCCCCCTCCCCCCCACACACAACCTGCTTTGGAACCGAAGTGTATTGATGGTATATCCTTGTAACTGGTGGCAATAGGCGACCCTGCCTGTTGGTCCCTTCATGCCCCCACAGGATGCCGAGAGTGTATTCATCCAGTGGAAGTGTAGCAGTTTTTTCCACCACCTGGCTGATCTATGATGCCTACTGTGTGTTTCCTTGCCTCTGAGGAAGCTTGGTTCCCAGCACTGCAAACTCTTACCCTACAAGTGTATTGGGCAGTTTTAAGAATCGAGTAGACTATGACATGGTGTCAGGCGGAGTTTGCACTTATGTTCTGAAGTCTGTCTACAGCAAGCACATTTCACCCAGATACAATTCTGGAGGCTGTGTCTGTTCGTGTGAGGCTGTCTCAGGATTTTACTGTCTGTAATGCGTATCTCCCTCCTGGTGGTGAAGTTTCTCAGAACGCATTATGTACATTGATTTCTCAGTCTGGTATATGGATCTTATTCATTTTTCCATTTGCAGCCGTGGTCTTTCCCCCTCCACCCAATGGAGTGTCCATGATGATTTGTATGACCCTTCCTTAGCATCACTCACCTGGGCATCCACCCAGTTGGCTTTTAACAACGCTGACTGGGATGCATTCAGCATTTACACCTTATCACATGGAGGTATCGATGCGGCTGTGCAGAGCACAACTGCACCCATTGTATCAGCAGCAGACTGAATGATTCCCTACTCTTTGGGATCCCTCTCCCTGCCTTTCTCATTTTGTGTGACTTCAATGCCCACAACTCTTTGTGGGGTGGAACTACTGCTACAGGCCACAGTAAAGCTATTGAAACTTTGCTTGCAGGGCTTGACCTGTGTCTCTTGAATATTGGTGCCTCCACACAATTAGTGTGGTATATGGATCTTATTTGGCCATTGATCTTTTCATTTGCAGCCTTGGTCTTCCCCCCTCCATTCGATGGAGAGTCCTTGATGACTTGTGTGACTTATCATTTCCCAATCAGTCTGTCCCTTCCTCAGCACCACTCACCTGGGCATCCACCCAGATTGGCTCTCAACAATGCTGACTGGGATGCCTTTGCACTTAACACCTTACCACATGGATGTATCGATGCGGCTGTGCAGAGCACAACCGCAGACATTGTATCAGCAGCAGAGTGAATGATCCTCTACTCCTTGGGATGGGATCCCCCCCCCCCCCTTCCCCCAATTGGAAGATGGGTGCCTTGGTGGACTAACAAATCAGAGTTCGCAGGCAGGGTCTTCAGTGCCCAAATGCCCCACCTAATAAAACAACAGAAACAATTCTTAGAAAGTATGTTACTACCATTGGACTGTGTATCCCTTTCTTTTGGGCAAAGATTCAATGCCTCCCACAGATGTATGTAGTGTGTCTGTGAATGGTGTTGTGTATGCTGGCTGACCCAGATATTTTCATGGAATATTTCGACTTCTGACAATTATCAGCCTGCATTTTGTGTCAGACAGCAGGTGAAGTGAGTTCGCTTGTCTTTTCACTACACATCACCTGGAGCCGTTTAATGCTTCACTAAGTGAATGGGAATTCCCAGTGCCCTAGCCCTTTGTCCTGACATGGCTCCAGGGAAGACTGCATCCACAGCCAAATGCTCAAACGCCAAACGGTGTATTGCCATGTCACATCCTTACCATTTTCCACCATATATGGAGCTCTCAGCATGATCGTTCTGGTACTGAAACCTGGTAAACACTCCCTTGAGATGGACAGCTATAACATAATTGATATCGCTAATGTTCTCTGCAAGTTGCTTGAATAGATGGCGAGCCAGCGGCTGTGCTAGTGTGATGAGCTGTGGTCTTTTGGCTCCAATCCAGGGTGGTGTTCACCAAGGCCTGCTGCCAATTTGTTCTGTCTGGCGTTTGCAATCCAGTCAGCTTTTGCCGGCATCAACATCTTATTGTTGCCTTCTTCAACTCGTAAAAGGTTTATGACACCAAATGGCACCACCACATCTTCATTACCTTACATGAATGGGTTCTCTGGAGCATGCTCCCAACTTTTGTAGCTTTTTGTCACATGGTACTTTCTGGGTTTAAGTTGGTGCTTCCCACAGTGCACCCCCCCCCCCCCCCCCCTCCAATAAATACAAGAGTTCCACAGGGCTCTGTATTATGTGTGCCCCTTTTTCTGGTGGCTATCAATGGTCGACAGCATCACCTTCCTGTATTCTGGCGACTTCTCACATTGACTATTATTGCTCCTCCACTTTGGGTGTTACTTTGGGTGTTGCTGAATTCAACTGCTGGGTGCCATAGAGAAGGCAAAGTCCTGGGCTGTTACACATGGCTTCCAGTTTTCAGCCACCAAGACACGTGGCATGCACTTCTGTTGCCATCATATTGTCCATCCACAGCCTGATGACTAATTTCTCAATGTGGTGGAGTCTTACCACTAGGAGTGGTCTTCGATGCACAGTAGATGTGGCTTCCCCATCTTCACCAACTTAAGTGACCATGCTGATCACACAATAATACTGCCTTTCTGACCAGTTCTATGAACAGCCTACTTGTGAAGTCTGGGGTCCCTCAACAACGCCAGCAACTGCTGCTGAACTATGCCAATACACATTTGTTGCTCCCATGAGCATCCAAACTACCATATCCTTTTTCCTGGTAGGAAGATCCACCTCCCATAATGACGACCCACTACTGGAGTCACAATCACAGTTTGCATGCAGTGTCTCTGGTTGGAACTCCAATGTCCCCTCTTGTAAGGGAGCAATTGTGTGCACCCCCATGATGTGTATCTCACCCTCGGATCTCTCTTGACCTATCCTTTGATCCAAAACACTCTGTTGACCCCACAGTGGTTCTTTTCCTGCCCTGTAGCTGGCCATCCTTTATGCATTTTTGGCCTCGGAAGAGGTATATATTGATGGCATTACAGATGGCGGATGAGCTGAGTTTGCCTGCGCACACACACACAAGACCAGCCGGGTTTGCCTACACACACTCAACGTGGACTGGCCTTACAAGGGCAGGGTACACCCCGCTTGCCAGCAGCACTCGGCAGGCCGGATGGTCACCCATCCAAGTGCTCGCCCAGCCCGGCACTCCCAGTCGAATGGATGCAGTGTACTCACTGCAGACTTTGTGGCCATCACTTAGGCCTCATCATGTTTGTGTTCGCAGCTCTTGGTCTGATTCTCGTTTCTCGAGCATGGGGTCCCAGGTTCAATTCCCGGCGGGGTCAGGGATTTTCACCTGCCTTGAGAGGACTGGGTGTTTGTGTTGTCCTCATCATTTCATCCTCGTTCACGAAAGTGGCGAGATTGGGCTGAGCAACGGGTGGGAATTTGTACGGGTGCTTATAACTGAGCAGTTGAGTGCCCCACAAACCAATCATTATCATCATGTTCGTTCTTGCACCAGCAAGATATTCTTAATTGTCAGTGATGCTCTGAGTAATCTTCAGACGATTGACCAGTGCTACCCTTGATAGTCATTGGTTGACTATCCAGTATCTCCTTTCTGACCTCCATTATGCTGCCCAGCCTATTGTCTTTGTGTGGACCCCAGGTCACATTGGGATCCCAAGGAATGAGGATGCTGACCGGTTGGCAAAGTTGGCTACCAGGATACCAACTTTGAAGGTGAGGGTACTAGAACCGGATCTTTAGTTGACTCTGTGCTGCACTATTGGTGTGCCCTGGTTTCTCCAAACAAACTCCAAGCAATAAAGGGGACACGACTATGTGACAGTGTTCTGTTCTTGCGTCTCGCAGGAAATCTACTGTTCTTTTTCCGCTTGCAGTGGCCAAACTTCGCTGACCTATGGTCATGTCCTACAACATGAGAATCCATCTCACCGTCAGTACGGTTCACGCCTGACATAAGTCCACATCCCACTGGATTGTCCCAATTTGACCACCTTACAATGATTCCATATACTTGCTGACATGCTGCCTCTGATACTAATGGACAGTGCCAGAGTGGCTGATCTGGTTTTACATTTTACCCATGAAGGTGGTTTCTATGTCTCTCTGTAGTGCACATTGGCCCCTTGAAGGATTGGAGGGGTGCCCTGTTGCCCGCTCTGACCCAGGAACCCATGGCTACCCTTGCTTGGTGGTTTGTCCTGGCTCCTGCTCTCCCCACCATTTTAATTCTTCTTATTCTTTTACATCTGCAATTAGTTTACTGTCTTGTCACTGCTGTTCTCTTTCTTCAGAGTTTATTAATTTGTCTGCATTGCTAGTTTTCTCTCAGGAATGGAGAGTGGGGAAACACTGGTCAGATGCAGAGGGCGTGTCTCCCATTGCCAAACTTGTCTCAGGGGACCTCCATCTGCTTTATGGGTACAGCAAGTAAGCTATCTTCTCTCACTTCTACTTGCTTCTCTCTCTTGGTTTTATTGATTCTCAGTTACAGTCAGGTTCATCAGGATTTGCCTTCTGTGTCCTTCCTCCCTGAGGACTCTTCCCAGCTTTATGCATATGGGATGGAGGGACTGATGACCTTGCAGTGTGATTCCTTTAACCCCATCAATCCAAATCATTCACTGCATTACATATGAGTCAGAGAAGGAGCTCTAGAGGTGAGGTATTTATGCAAGAGTCCAACTCACTCTCTCAAACAGTGAAATTTAGAAGGCCATAGACAACAGTGCCCCACTGATGTGTGTTCCTTGAATTCTGAAAGGCATTCAGTACAGTTCCACAGTGTCAATAAATTAATAAAATATAAGATTATGAAATGCTGAACTATCTTTATATCTGTATTCAAGACCTCCTAAGAGCAGTTACTTTTCATTATGATTTATATAAAATGATATAGTGGGTAATGTAGGAAGCCCTGTGAGGCTGTTTGCAGAAGAGAGTGTTGTATATAGGAAAGTTTCAGCCAGAAAACTATATCAGAATGCATGAGGACCTACAGAGGGTAAACACTTGATTCAAGGATGCAGTTGACCCTCTACATAAAGCAATGAAACTTGTGATATATAAGTGGACAGAAAAACCCGTGACCTTTTGATTACACTATTGGCTATAAATCACTGGAATAGTAACAACCATAAAATTTCTGCGAGTATCCATCGATAGTGACCTAAATTGGAATCGCCACATAAAACCACTTATAGGAATGGCAGATGCTAGTCTGAGATTCATTGGAAAATCCTAAGGAAATGTAATTCGTCCACGAAAGAAATGAATTCAAAACCTTTACCCTACTGTATTAGTAGAAGAGACAGTGTGTATCCAAAGAAGAGTGGTTTCATGTAGTATAGATGAGAGGGTTACAGAGATACCAACAAACTCCAGTGGCAGACATTGCAACAAAGGCATTGTGCACAGTTAAAATTCCAAAAGTATACTTTCATTTATTTTCTCTGACATACAAAATGTGAAATGCCAACATAAGTAAATCAGAAACTTAGTGTCTCAGATTTACATGCTTGATCAACATCACCAAAGTAAAATTGCAGCATTATTTGTGCTCACAATTATTCACCCCATAGTGAATTTATTACCACACTTATTCCTGGTGTAGGATTATTCCGTACTGATGGTTGTTCCAAGTTATAAGGGAATTTAAGGATAAGGCATGGCTTAACTTGCTTCTAAAAAAAGGTATTTCCAACCAACATCTTAAAATCAATCACTAGAAAATTATGAAAAACAGCTCTTTTAACATACAAGCATCGTACTGTTAAGATTAATCCTTTGTTAACCACATGAAAATCTATTTTATGTCTCAGATCATCATTCTGAATTTGAGTGTTCCTATTTGTGACGTCTATCAGTAATAGAATAGCGATTCTTGCAATGCTTCGGAGTTGCTAAATATGTATGGGAATTGTGTATACATCCTCATCTGCTTCTTGACCCTCTCTCTGTCCATCTCCTCCACAGATGCTTTGTCCAGGCCCCTCCACCTCCTCTCTGTGTTCATTACCTCCTCCACTCTCTCTTTTGTGTATCTCCTTTTACCCCTGTCTCCATTTCTTCCTCCCCCCTCTCTCTCTGATCATGTGCTTCATTTATTCCGTAGCAGTGTTCTAATCATAAGCTAATAAGCTATTAACACTACTTTTCTGTTTACTATGAAAACTGGCTGCGAGGAAAAAATAAAACAACACATTGTTGTATATACAATTTTTCTTAATTAAATGTAATGAGAATTAATGTATATGGGAAGACAATGAGTTTGACTGTGAGAAAGAAAACAAAACAACACATTTTCACATCAGAGTGCAACACAGCGTTCTGTTTTTCACATTTGCTTTTAACAGGAAACCTGCACATTGTTGTTTCAAAAAACAATATATAGCCTATATCCATATGAATGTCTGTTAGAGTATTGTGTAATTATTTGAAGTAAATTGGTCAAGAACTTTTAATAAAATGTAACCTATGTCCGTCTGAACATTTATTAGAGTATGGCGTAAAAATTTGGACTAAATCGGCCAAAAATTTTTTGAGATTTTTGGTAACAATGTTAAACAATGACTTGTATTTATATGGTAGCATATATTGTAGCATATACAGGGCATAAATTGTGAGAATAGTAAAACTAGTAAATATTATTGTAATTAACAAGTTCCTTGCTTAACTTTTGCTACTATTGTAAGTGATCTTTTCTGCAGTATGAAAAACATTTTCGTATTTGTTTGGCTGGTCCCACCCCACAGCAAAAGATGTATTAATTCAAAATACAGAGTGCTAAGGGTTTCAGAGTTAAGATGTGGTGATAATCTAAACGAGGAAAAACTGCAGCCAACCACCCCTGAGAGCGTAAGGACCAAAAAAGGTCATTTCAGCATACGGCTGTTATGCACGGTGTCTGTGCTACAGGGTATTTATTAATTCAGCATGCATTATAGAGTATAATGCAGTGCATGACATGCTGTGATGAGGCCATTGTTCAAAAAAGTGCCATGGGCCTCTAAGTGTGTGCAAATACAGTACAGCTTAGGCACACGTTTAAATGTGCCATTCTGTAACCAAATGGTGTCATAGGCAGCATTATGTATTGTTCCAGAGTCTGCACAATTGGGAAAGGCTCTTCATAAAAGCTTTTTCAGGTGCCCTGACAGGTAGTCATGTAACCGCTCAATGCTTGAGGTCTAGCAACCGGGCGGGCTATGCGACCGGACAGACTGGTCCGATCCATCGGCCGGGGTATACATTGTCGAGTTGCCTCTGCGCAGAAATGCGGAAGTGAGCTGGAGATGTCATCGTTGTGTAGTAGCCACATACATTTCACACCAATAAAGGCACATCTTTTAGCAGGGGAGGCACCTGTTGGGAGTGCAGTTAAGCCACATCTGTGAAGCACTGTGAAAGGATGACTGTCCCTCAAGGCGGTCACCAATAATCCCTGCCCACACATTGAATCTGAACCTGTGGTGACGGTTCGCTGCCATAGCCCACAGGTCTGTGTCGTGAAGGTCGATAATACCGCTCCTTGTAAAGGTAACCTCATTTGTGAAAAGGATGAATGACAGAAACCCCACCATTACAGTGGTGGGCTGTGCACAAATGGGTGACAAA
The DNA here is from genome assembly GCF_023898315.1 of Schistocerca nitens. Classification (NCBI taxonomy): domain Eukaryota; kingdom Metazoa; phylum Arthropoda; class Insecta; order Orthoptera; family Acrididae; genus Schistocerca; species Schistocerca nitens. The sequence continues at coordinate 143,235,473 of NC_064623.1, read as the reverse complement.
ACCATTGCCACAGAGGCAAGTCTGTAGGTAACGAGGCCTGCATGCATTGTAAATGATACGGATGTGACAGTCATCATGGAGAATGTTCCACGCATTCGTCTGGCTTACCACACGCTGGTGGGCCACCTGCCTGGTGCCTACACTGGGGTCATATTCTGCAGTGTTCAGTACCTGTTCCCCTGAGGCCTGTGTAGATGCTGGACACATCCACCTTTCATGGTTACCCATTTATGTAAATGAGCCTGACACACAAATGGTGAGACACTGTCACAAAAATTTACAGTGCGATTGCTGTCGTTGGGGATACTTTTCTAATACAGTTGTGCCACTGCCAGCCTGTAGCCATTTGCTTGTCCTTATGTAAAGACTGTATCAGCCTATTTCTGGTTGATATACTGGGCCACTGTCTCTCGGCGCTGCACTGCACGACACGTGTCCACGCCAGAGTAAGGTGGCAACAGCAGTGAAGCAGATGGCTGATGTGTGAGCACACTGCCATTGTGGACAGCTGTATTGCCTTCTTGAGTGTGGAGCTAAAACAATAGTACAAAGAGAGCATGCCCACTTGCCTGGTAGGTTCATGTTTGCTTTCAGTCATTGAAACCTACGTCAGTGACCTTGTATCTTCGCCTTCCAGTGGGTGTACCTCCCTTCAACCCATTTCTGGCCATATGTCCAAATAAGATTTTTGTTGCTCCTTCTCCTCTCAGAGATCATTTTGAGCAGTTTGTGTAGCCATGTCACATTGTGTATATAGTGGATGTTACTTTTTTTTCCAGGTGTGATCAACATTTCACTTTTGTAATAGCGAACCATTTATGTATTCACAATATTTTGCCTATTTGAACCCACTCTGTTTAATGCGAATGATACTTGTTTCTTTCTCCCATTTAAGGAAAAATGTTTGTTTTGCAAACAACTCACCTTACTTCTCGACAGTCTCCTTAGAGGGATACACACTTGGTCCAGTGATCCTCCCAGCTTTTTCATCCCATTGGAAATGTAGGTTCTGTCAAACTCTACAAAGTACTTGTTGATGCAACTAACACTTGGTCATTTGATGAAAACTTTGTCCTGATAAGCTAAAGTTTAAAGTTATTGAACAGGAAGGAGTCACTTAGCCCTAAGTCCATTGAATTGGATGGATGAGGAACCAATTCAGAGCTCATTTCATACATTTTCCCCATTGTTATTGCTCATGTGACAATGGTGCATTATTGTGGTGAAAGAGCACTTTTTTTGTGTGTCAAACTTGATCTTTTTTTCAGCCAACACAAGGTTCAAACGATCCAAGAATAAAGCATAATAGGGTCCAGTTATGGTTCTGCCTTTTTCCAAGTAATCCATGAGGATCAGTCCTTGGGACTCCCCCCCCCCCCAAAAAAAAGAAAAAAAAACAGTAGTCATCACCTTACCAGTCTTTGTCCACTGTTTTGACTCTGGTGTGTAATAATGGATCCTGGTTTAATTAACTGTCTCAAACTGATGTAAAAAGTCTTGCGGATTGCAATTAAACATCACCAGATATTATGTTGAAATGTATTCCTGGATGTGCTTATTATTAACTGTGAGTAATTCCAGCACCCAACTCGCACACAACTCCTCTGTAGCCAATTCTCAATGGAGGATATTACACACTGACTCAGTTGAGATGTCTACAGTTTCAGCAGTCTCATGAATTTGTATTCAGTGGTCTTGCATTATCTTATCATTGATTTTGTCATGGTTTCCTTTATGGTGACGTCATTTGAAGACCAGATCACGCTTCATCTTCTGTGCTTGTCCGACCAGGCTGAAATTCGGTAATCCGAAAGTAAATTGTCTTCAGTGATGATGGAGAGTCTGTGTGAACCTTACCCAGTTCTGTTTTGATTTTATTTGTGTGGCAATCTGATCCTTCAAATGAAACTGTAGGCCTATGATACATGCATGAAATATGGTCTTCTAGATTTTCAAATGCATTTGACACACTGATCAATTCAGATGTCTGTCTACAATGAACTGTACATTTTTGAAATTCTTTATTCAATCCTTGGAATAATCATCCTTAACAACCATTAAGGCACAGCAAAAATGTTCCATTCTTTCATGGAAATTTACCAACATGGCAAACTACCTTCATAGTGATCAGATGGTTATTATCTAGAGAACTTTGAAAATCATTTACATAACATGCCATTTGCAAATGGTATAGCAAAAGAAGAGACTGATAGTGGCATCCGAAGTGCCTTCCACCAAACATCATAAGGTAGCTTCTGAAGTGTATTTGTAAATCTAGATCATATTATTTTCTATAATTGTTGAAGCTAAAACATGAGTCCAGATGAGATGGAGCAGTGGTTAAGACTGTGGAATCACATTCAACAGGAATGCCTTAAAATCTCCAACCAACCATCATTGCATATTTAGATCTCATCTTTTTTTAATGATTTTCCCAAATCACTACACTTGACTACCAGTTTTTGTTTCCCCAAGGCACTTTGCTGGACTTCTACATCTATATCCACATCCACATACATACTCTGCAAGTCGCAGTTCATGGTATCACATGTTAGGGTTTCTTCCCATTCCAGCAGCGTATGAAGAATGACTGCTTAAATGCCTCTGTGTGCCATATAATTAGTCTAATCTCTTCCTTATGGATAATTAGTCTAATCTCTTCCTTATGGGAATAATCATAGGGGGCTGATGGGTATTCCTCAGTTCTTGGAACTTGGTGATTAGGCATTCATGGGATAATTGGCATCTATCTTCATGCGACTGCTAGATTAAGTTGTTCAACATTTTCACTATGGTATCCCGAGAGTCAAACAAACCTATGACTATGTGTGCTCCCCTTCTTTATATATTTTCATCAGTTCTGTTTGGCAAGAGTCCTACACACTTGGTTAATATTCTAGGATGGGTCACACAAGTGTTTTGTAAGAAATGTTGTTTGTAGAGAGAGTGTTTCCTCCAGTATTCTACCTGCTTTACCTGCAACTGAGCATATGTGATTGTTCTGTTTCATAATCCTACAAGTCTTTACAAGCAAGTATTTGTATGAATTGGCAAATTACAATTGAGAGTCATTGATATTGTACTCAAAGGATACTACTGTACATTCTTTTCCTTTTGTGAAGTGCACAATTCTCTGAGCAATTAAAGTAAGTTACTAATCTTTAGAGCATTTTAAAATTTTATCAAGGTCTGATTGAAAGTTTGTGCTGTTTTTTTCTTCATATAGTACTTTGTTATAAGATGAATCTGAATTCACTATTAATATTGACTGAAAGGTCATTAATACACAACATTAACAATAAGGGTCCATTTCCCTGGGGCACACCTGAAGTATACTGCATGTGTAAAAGACTTCCCATCCATGATAACATACTGCGTCTGCCTTATAAGGAAATCCTCAATCCAGTCACAAATTCTCCTCAGCGCTCCATATGCTCATACTTTGATATTTAGCTTAGGTGTGGTAATCAGTCAAGCAGTTTTTGGATGAAATAAAAGTGTTTACCTCCTTGCCTAGCATCCAAATTGCAGTTATGTGCTCTGGTATAGAGGTATTTGTCAAGCCCATATCTAATATGAAGCAAGAAATTGTGTGTAACAGACAATGAGAAAGAAAAGTTACTACATACTTCATCAGACATTCCTATAAATTCTCTGATTATCAAGATTTGTTGCTCATATGACAGGTACTAGTATTCACTGTAAAGTTGCGAAGCTAATAGTTGCGAATTGTAAACAGGCATAAATAGGTAACTATTTTCTTTGAAAAATACCAATGTACTGAAATAAATATTGTTATACTTGTTGAAAGTAAACAACTGCAAAGTGATCTAAATAAGAAAGCAGCAGATTTTTCAGAGTAGTGACTTTCCTTCTAATGTACTAGGTTCCATTTGGCTGGTGTAAGCATAGGTATTATTTACCAGTACAGTACCAGCTTATTCTTCATGCAGTGTGCAGACTGAGTTCCAGTGATTTACTTATCTATTGTTACTGCATACTTTGACTCAGAAAGGGTTCCTTCTGGATGAGATCCACAGTGTGTTAGTATTTGCAGCTGGAATTCACATAAATACTCGATTTTCATTGATGAGACACTATGGAATTCAAAGGCAGTAATGTGTGTGCTCATTATACATTGGAAACCATCCTCTTTGTTGAAATTGTTAATACAATAAACTTATTCAGAAATTAACATTTCAGTTATCACATGTGTAGCTTTTCTGAGAAGGTTTAAGAAAATAATCAAGTGTTCAAGAGTACTGCTTATTATTTCTATAGGAGCAGCATGATATTTCTGTCATGTTTGTGCAAAAACTGAAGTGTATACACACTTACCCATCTCACATGAAATGACCAACCAATGAGGTATGTGTTCTACAGCTCCCTGAACCAGCTGACTTGAGCAATTTGAACCTGATACGGAGAGCAACAGTTGTAACAGTGGATGCAGCTACTCAGTTGCTGACGCAGACACTTGCAACAGCAATGGAGAGCAGTGAAATGTACAGGCAAGTAATTTGTATGATTTAATTTGCTGAATACTTAACTTTAATAACTAAATCAGAGCTTGGTTGCAATAACAATTTTCTTGCAATTATACACATAAAACATTTGTCATAGTAACAGTGGGCTAAAGCCTTTTCCCAGAAAAGGTGGTCTGAAATTCACACAGATGTATTCCAAGGGGCAATAGTACTGACATGGATTTTGTTTCCTTCTTCGTCGCAGTCACACAGAAAGAGACTGGTATTCCAAAAATTTCAAAAGTGAACCAGGAGTGACAATAACTAACTGTCATTTCTACAAGTTAAGGTATTGTCTATATTCAAGGATATAAAATGCCAGGTGCTGTTAGGAAAGATAAAATAGGAAATCTTGCAAGACTCTGGAATTTGAGCCTGCACTATTCTTGAAAGACGGCGGTGATGTGTTAGTCTTCAGTCTGAGGATTGGTTTCACGCTGCTTTTCACATTACTGTCCCTTGTGCAAGCCTCTTCAACTCTTTGTTACTGCTGTGATCTATATACATTTTAAACTCTTTACTGTGTTCGAGTCTTGTCCTCCTTCAGTTATGATTCACCCCCCCCCCCCCCTCCCCATTACATGCACTTGCTTCCAATGCAGAATTGTCTATTTCTGTCCATTGAAAGAAAATCTTTGTTGGGACACAGCAGAAAGTTTACTTCTGTTGTAAAAAAAGAAAGATTAAAATCACATTTCCATTAAAACTTGAAAGCTTAAATTCACTTTAGGCAGAGTAAAAAATATGAAAAAATAATGAGTAGCAAGGAACATTTCCTATATGTTAAACTTTAACCCGTATATTCTAGAACAATACATATTAATATGTGATATAACTGTTAGCAGGTGAAGTAAGAAGGAAAGAAAAAAATAATAATTTTCTGCAATTTTACAGTGCAGCCATTCTTTTCTAGAATTTCTTAAAATTTTGAGTTCTAAACCTAGAACCACATACATAATCAATTTATAGAACAAACCAACAAATTGCTAATGCATGTAATTAAAAAAGATAGTCCTAGTGTATTTTATGCCTTCAAGAGATGTATACTAAATAACTATTTATGTCACAGTTGTGATACCCGTTACAAGCATTCCCTATATGTTCAGTTAGGATATATGTGTATTTTCAGCAGTAGATAACTGTCTTGTTTTTCAGGAAACTTACACATTCCAAGAGAGATATACAAGGAAATCCCACTTTTGCAATGAATTTCCTATCCCCTTCCTTGCCCAATTCATAATTAAGGATTTTTGTAGTGGTAGCAAAGCAAGCTGACACTTCTTGAGTGGCTGCGAAGATGGATAGGAGCTTTCAAGTGATGTGAGACCTACATTTTTTCAGTTGCACTGCAGTAAACATGCAAACTACTCAAGTAATTGTCAATACTAGAATAAGCAAAATACTTTTCAAATTATTCTATATGCCAAAATACACACGCTCACTTGTCTACTTTTAAAATTTGTTAAGGTGATTTTTTTTGGTAGGAATGCTATGGAACACATGATGGACCATATGGATGAAACTTTAAGGCACGCAGTTGGCAGTCCATGCCAGGATCAGCTGTGGGATGACATGGTTTCTATTCGAGATGAACTTAATTCAGCACGGGATGCATTACTGGTATGATTAGTATACTTTTGTTCCTGTTTCTCACTCATAACTTTTTGCATGGAAGTTATTTTCTTACATGAGACTTTTAGTTATAAGTGGGGTGTTCTGCGGTTTTGCTAGTGTGTTTCAGGAAGAATGTTACATATTTCAGGAGATGGTTATACGGACAGTAACTAATTAGAATCTTCATTTATGTGTGTGGTGTGTTTTCAGTGAGTGTGAGTATAGAGCTGTTTGAAACTGAAGCATTCACTTCCATTATATGTACAGAAGTCTGAAGCAGCTGTCCAGCATTTGTAACAGAAATGCTCTTACTATTTGTGAAAAGATCGTGTAGGTGTAGTCCTGGCCACTGAGCTCTAAATTTAAAGTTATTTACTTGTGTTTTCTCAACAACTTTTGTGAAACTGTACAACAAATGCATTTTTGCTGCACCCACAATTCAGCAAAATGTGGATGAAAAAGAAGCCATTTTTCAGTTGGCAGAATTTATTCTCACTGCAAATGCATAAAAATTTTAATGTTCCACATAAAAAATTATGAATGTTCCTATCTATTGAATTGTGAGTCGCTGCAACACCATTTGCAGGTAATGAGGCTTTAAAACTACTAATTCATTTCACTGATGAAGCAGCTTTACAGCATAACTAATACTAGCAGCGAGGTAGAAATTCAGGTACCCCTCTCCAGACACATTTTCCACAGAAGTACTCTGTAAATATGGTAACATTTGGGGTCATACCATTTTTGGTCAAGAATTGTTGTGTTGATTGGGCTGTGTGAGCAGCGGCATTGTCATGATGGAAAAACCAGTCACCCGACTGCTGCGAATCAGGCCGCTTCCGCCACGTGCTGCTGCTCAGTCTTTTCAAAACTTCCAAGTAGAAAAACTGCTTAACTACCTGACTCTGCAGAACAAACTCTGAATGGATAACTCCTCTCACACTGAAAAAATAAATTAAATTGGCATTGTTTTGATGTTCGATTTCACCTGATGAGCTTTTTTGGGGTGAGACAAACTGGAAATCTTCCACTGGCTCCATTGTCGCATTTATTCAGGATTGTAAGCATAGCACCAAGTTTTGTCACCTGTGATATTCTCCTTTTGAAGCACAGCATGAGGTCACAAGAGCTGGTTTTTGTTCAGCAGTTAGCAGTCGTGGCACGAATTTGACAAACACCCTTTACAATCCAAAACTTTTGTAATAATTTGCTACACTGAACTCCAAGTTACTGTCGACAGCTCCAAAATTTCTTCAGTGGTCCATCATCGTTCTTTGATGATGATCACAGGAATGTTTTCAACATTTTCATGTGTTCGGGCCGTGGAAGGATGACCAGAATGAGGTTTGTCATCAAGTGACATTTCACCATTTCTGAAAGAGGAAAACCATTCAGATACTTGAGTTTTCCCAATAGCATCATCCTTCTACATCATTTTTAACATTTCGAGAGTTTTTGTTCCACTTTATCCAAGGAAAAAGCAGAATTTCACTGCCGCATAGTGTTCAGGAAATTGGCCATTGCGAAAACAGCAATCACACCAAACAGTTGTTACTATAAACGCAGCAGAAACTAGGCTTCACCACCTCCAGCAATGGCACTTGGCTTACTAAGTGCTCCTAGCAGCAAAACACGGCACTACAAAAGCTCTGTCCATCAAAAAATTAGTTCGGTTTCTTTTGGGTACCTCCTTGTACATTATATTTCATTCAGCAGTTGTCGTCTATGAAAAATGCTTTACTATTCATCTTGAAATGACATGTACAATTGTTACTTACTGCGTGCTCATGGCTGCACTTAGCACATTGCTCTTGGTGCAAAATCAAAACAGTTCCCCACACTAGTCTGTTGTGTGCAAGTCTTTTTGTACCTGCACCCTAGATACTGTATTGGTCTCCCTCTACAATTTTTACCCTCCACACTGTCTTACATTATCAAATTGATAATTCAGAATTCATCCTAGCAGCTTATGTCCCTCAAGCTCTTTCTCCACCCAATTAACTTCTTTGTTAATTATCCAACTAGCAATGAAGTCTTCAGCATTTTTATGTAAAAGCACATTTCCCTTTCCTATAAGGCTACACACAATGCAAGTGCTTGCCCCCCCCCCCCCCCCCCCCACACACACACAAATTCATAATTGCTGTTAACATATTTCTCTTTTTAAGAGAGCTTTTCTGCCATTGCCAGTCTACACTTTATATCTTTCCTTTTGCCATAGTTGTTTTGGTTCTCAAAATGCAAAACATGTCTACTACTTTCACTATGTTATTTCCCAATCTAATTTCAATAATCTTCCTTGACTGAATATGAATCCATTGCATTTCCATTGTAAACCCCCTCCTCATAATAAGAGACTGTCGATAATTGACGTTATTCTGATAACTGCAGGCACATTGTAATAAGTGATAGTTTAGTGTGCTAAAGTTAAAAACTGTGTATATTACTGTGGCTATAGATATTTTGTTAATTGCCAGATTCACATTAACAAGCTTCGTGTTTCAGGAGATTGAGAGTTTCATGGTGTACGCGATGAGACTAGCCACTGATGCAGCTGAGGCATCATACATGGCTGGAGCTGAAACTATAAGCACAGCAATGTGTGAAAGATTGAATTATGCAGAACAGATGGTTAGTTTGTTCATCCTTCTCACTGTAGTATAGGGACAGGCAAAATAATGATGTACGCATGAATTGAAAGACTAAATTTCCTTTTCATTTTCAGTGGAACGCTGAAAGGCAAAAGATAAAAAAACTTGAAGATACCTATCTGAAAGAACATGAGAGATTTATGGTAAACTACACTAAGGCAGCAGCAACTGATCAAAGAAGATCCGAAGAAGGGGTTGATGTTTAAGAGTAGATCTGGGTTTCCTAGTTCCCTACATTTAGTTGGTAGTACTGGCTGTAAATCCTGCTGTGTTGTATTATCTAGGAATAAATTACACATATTGTAAACTGGTTGGTTTTTGTCCCAGTACTAAAAATACTCAACAAGAGTGGGATATATTCTGACAGGTGCAATGTGTGCTTTTGCAATACATCCATTCTAAAGCATACTTTGTCATTCAGTAAGAAGTGTGAGCTGGTATTGTCATGTTACCAGCAAAATACAAAAATATATGAAAGAAAATTATATAATAAAATATAAATCTTATGTTAAGCTAGTTGTAGACTGAAAATAACTGTTTCACCTTCAATAATTTTGACAGTGACTCTTACTATATCTTTATGTTCCTAGAACAGACTGTAGGAGTTAAATATAAACTTATTAATAAGTAATGAGAATGATCTTTAAGAATAAAGTAGAAAAAAATTTGCCAGTATTTAAAATGTCAGACAATGTATACATGTCATCAGCACATGGTTCACTCCAGTGGCTGTGTACATGACTTTTTTTTGCATCTTTTGTATAAATAAAGTGTCAAAACCATCCCACAAGATTTGGTGTTGGTCCTGGCCCCATCTGGAGGACTCTTCAAAAATTGATGTTTGCCAATGACACAAATGTACCAATAAAGAGCCTAGGAAGACACAGCCAGAAAAATAATGGAACAAGTTTGAACCAGTTTCAAAGGAAACACTTTAATCCTTAATCAAAGAAAAAAATAATATTGTGTAATTCCAAACAAATGAAAATGAGTAGCAGGTATAAGAAGTAGAGATCAATGGGCACATAACGATAATTCTCCTTGTGTGAAGTTCATTAGCATCCAGAGATGGCACTAGCATTAATTGAAAAGCTTAATTCTGTCTGCTGTATACTGAGAAATCTCATTGTGCTAACGTGCTGATGGGATTGTTACTTGTCATATGGCACAATCATCTGGGGCAATGCAGCCAAGATCCAAAAAGTATTTATTCTTATAAGCATACAGTAAAAATATAGTGTAAAGTTAATAACCGAACAATTTGAAGCCTCTTAAGGGGTGAAGGGATTAATACACTTACACGCCAGTACACATGCTCCCAGACAATATTTGTGGTTTAGTAAAGGAAGGAATCCACTCACCATAAAGCAGAAGTGTTGACAGAGTCAGTCAGTCAGTCAGTCTCTCTCTCTCTCTATCTCTCTCTCTCTCTCTATCTCTCTCTCTACACCTGCCTACCTACCTCTGTGCCCCTACACGGTACCAGTGCTGCATTTTGGCAGGTGGACAAGGTTGACAGGGAGAGGGGTTGGGGTTGCGTGAGGGAGGGGTGTCAGGTGCTTCGGCTATGCACGGTTGTTCGAGCTGGTGTGGAGCAGCACATGATGACATTTTACCTCCTACCTTTGTTATACACACGCCTCACTACTTCCGACCGACAGGTGGCACTGTTACAGTTGTGTTGCAATCTGTACCACATACCATCCCACCTGTCCAGCAGACCACCCAACAATTTCCCCTTCCTCCATCCTCTCACATTCTTCCAGTTCACATCCCCACATCACCTTCAATGTGCACCACTCTCCAGTGGCTGTGATCACCTTGCATCACATGCCTAGCCTGTGCACCTGCCCCCCTTCCCTCCAGCATTCCTAGCTGGCAGACAGGCTGCCTCCCTACGTCATCCACTCACAACCAACCCCATCCCCTTTCTTCATCTTCTCTCTCGTTCTACCCATCCCACATATCACAACCCCCAATTCTAGCGTAGTCCATCTGCTGAAATGCAGCACTAGTATTGTTCGTTCAGCTGGCACCGTGTATGGGCATAGGCACGTGTTTGTATGTGCGGATGTGTGTGCATGTGCGAGCGCATCCGTACCCCTCGATCTAGCTCGAAGAACAATTAACTGAAAGCTACCAAGTTGTTGTTGTTTCTTTTTTTTTTTTTTCTTCATCTGTTGATGACTCAACACTTCTGCTTTTCAGTGAGTAGTCTTCTTTACTGCTGACATATTTACATGGAGCCACCACCATCTTGTCTCCATCCTGCAGTACAGTTATCAAAGAGCTGTTCCCCTTGAAGACGACGGATTCGTTCTCTCCCATAAGCATAATGAAGATGGTATCAGGATTGATCAGACCATGCAATGCTCTGCCCTGTGCCAATATCCAGTGCCGATACGTGCCTATGTCATTCGTAGTTGCTGGTGTTGTGGTGTTAACATTGGCAAATGCACAGGTCGTTGGCTGCGAAAGCCTACTGATAGGAGTGTGTGGTGCACTGTGTGTTCAGACACACTTGTACTCTGCCCAGCATTAAACTCTGATGTTAATGCCGCCATAGTTTGCTGCCCGTACTGTTTTACCAGTCTGCCCAGCCTACGACATCCGACGTCTGTAATGAGCGTTGCCCGCACAACCTCTTTTCGTCAGGACACAGTTTCAGCTTAGTTTTGCCACATGTTGAAGACACTCACCACAGCATTCCTCAAACACGCAAGTTGTGCAGAATCTGAAATGCTCGTGCCAAGCCTCTGGGCCATCACAATTTGCCCTCAGTCAAACTGAGATAGATTGTGCATCTTCTTCACTCTACACACAGACAACATGCTTGCTGAGGTTACATGCACCATGCATGTGTCTGATTAGCAGTCATTCCCTGACAGGTGACGCTGCTATCACCTGGATGGGTTTATATCGATAGTAGGGTGATGGTTGTAATGTTCTGGCCGATCAGTGTATATACTGGTACTGTTGTTGTTAGATTGTAGGGTAGGCAACTTTCAAAGGTGGTAGTATGGACCAAAACTAGGAAAAAAAATCCAGAAAATGTGGGCTCTAAAATGCATACCTTATGAGCACTTGCTAATCTTCAATACTGTGAAACACATCTCTTCTACTGCAGCAGCAGTACTGGTACACTTTCAGAGGTATCAGAACAAATTTCACTTACAACTTTTTACTTTGTTGTTTCTGGACCATTGTCCCTCACTTCTTCTTCTTCTTCTTCTTCTTCTTCTTCTTCTTCTTCTTGTGCCTTTGTCCAACAATTTCGCAGGGTCAGCATGGTTATGATCAGATTTGGCAAGGTTAATTTAAGGGACAGCCGAATGCCCTTCCTGTTGCCATATCATAAATAAAGCGAATGAAGAAGATCATGATGATGAAATGATGAGGACAACACAAACACCCAGTCCCCGCACAGAGAAAAATTCCCATCCTGGCTGGGAATCGAACCTGGGACACCGTGATCCAGAGGCAGCAACGCTAGCCACTAGACCACGAGCTGCAGACACCATGGTCCCTTACCTCAAACTGATAAATTCATCCTTCTCTATCATTTCTGAAAGTTGCATCATCATCAAGGAATCACTCTGTATAAACACCTCTACTTCACAAGTACATACACAGTTGATAGTACTCTATGTGAAGTCACATAAATGCTGTCCTTGAAAAATTAGGTAAAAAAAAACCGCTGAGTGGTAGAAGAGGGGCAGTACCTGTTTTTTCTCTGAGAGAGAGGAATAATTCCCATCAGTACCAGTATGAGTAAATTAGCCCTAGTCAATTTGTTGTTAGTGTACTTTACAGCAATAGCGTACCTTAGCTCGTTCTTACTATTAATGAATAACAGACTCATTCCACATTCCAGAAGTCTCTCCTTTGTGATGAGGTTATGGAACACAGTGTGTAAATCAGCAAATGATTGAAGTGAAGTTATACACCATTTAGCCATTAACTCTGATATCTATGACGGGCTGTCTTCATTGTGAATTAAGAATACAAGCTAAAGATCTATGCCACTGAGAATAATTTGTTGAAGTATAGAACATACTTTTTGCATACACATAATAACTTACTTTGCAAACTTAACATGTGCTGTTCTAGTGGAAGTAATAGATACAGCTACAAATAGCCATTTCCTTACTGTACTGAGGAACTTGAAATTTTCACACATCATTCGAAGAAGTCGGACAAAGGCTGGCCACACATATGTGGATTTCTGCACTGGGCTAAATCTGAAAGCGGTGTTCCATGGGTATTTTGCACAGATCCAGACTGCTAATCTTAGGCCCTGCATTATCCATTATCCCCCCTCCCCTCCCGTCAGATCTGATCTCTCAAATCTACCCGAAGGCTGAGACCCTTTGTGTGTGCCATAAATTCGCAGATTTTCATGATTTATCCATGAGGGACACAGGCCACAGGCAACAAATTTTCGGTGTTGTGACTGCGCCTTGCCGAAAGTACATTATAGAGTATGGCGTTTTAAAGACATTATTTGTTTGTAGTACATTTTTGGCTTCTGAAACTCACTCACGTTGTCAAGAAGTTATTATGGATGATAGTAAAAGGGGCAATCAAAAGTGTTCATTGGAGGGCATTGCTGGAGTGTATATGCAACTTGGCATTGTATGTTTCTTATGCTTCCAAACAGGACCAATGTACCATCATTCTTTTCTTGGCTGCCAAAGGACAAACACCAGCAGATATCCATCAGAGAATGGAGAATGTGTACTGGGCAGAGTGTCTGTCAAAAACCACGATTGTGGAATGGCGTGCATCACGGGGTTCTGCTGCTTCATGATAATGTACGTGTCCTTACCGCAAATGTTGTAATGCAGAAGTTACACCAACTCAAGTGGGGACATTCCAGCAGCTGTCCTATAGTCCTGATCTCTCCCCATGCAACTACCACATCTTTAGACCCTTGAAGATAGCCTTGAAGGGTAATCGATTCCTGTCCGTCAAGGAAGTGCAGCAGGCAGTTACGGACTTCTTCACACAGCAAGACATGGTATTTTATCAAATTGTTATCTTCAACCTCCTGCATTGGTGGGATGATTACATCAATGCTCTTGGCAATTCTGCCCAATTGTCATTCCAATTCTGAATGTATGGCCTTAGAATGGAAACTTTTTGATTGCCCCTTATAGGAATAAAATTGTGGCAATCACTGGCAGTTTGTACACTACTTACTCTCATACATTTCTCAAAAGAAAAATCACACAAAATGAGTGAAAAAATGGAATGCCAACAGACAATATTCCAGCAATATGGTTATGATTCAGAGTCTCCAATACTAAACCTGATGACTAGAAGATGTACTTAATAATGAGTCACACAAAATGAGTGAAAAAATGGAATGCCAACAGACAATATTCCAGCAATATGGTTATGATTCAGAGTCTCCAATACTAAACCTGATGACTAGAAGATGTACTTAATAATGAGTCTGTATAATTTTGAGGCACTTTTAGGTGATAGGGAGCACCTTGTACACAAATTGTATTTTAATTAATCATGCCATACTTCCAGGTGTTCTGCTGAGTTGTCATTTCCATTTTATGCACAGTATTTCGAGGACCAATCTTATAGTCTCCTTCAGGTGCTGTGAGTTTTGGCGTTACGTATAGGCATTTGTGGCCTGGTGGGCATCAGGCTACGGAAACAAGACACAGTTATGCGACAAGGGATTGCACGAGGACAGAAGTTTGCTTTCTTAATGATCATCACTTCCCAGAGAATTGTGAAAATTTGGTATGTTATGAAAACCGTGTTCGTGATTCTTTGTAAAGAAAAGTAACTCTTAATACTTGTAAAATTACAGATATGACACAGTAATGTTTAATAGAGTAATGATCATAGTACATGAACTTTAGTGACTTATACACTTGCTCCCTTTTGTTTTCCACTTGCCTCAATGTTCCTGATCTCAAATTTCAGAGCTTAGGTATTATTCAGGGTGTATACGCGGGGAAAAAATCCCAAAAAATTTTTCCGGATTTCCCGGTTAAAAATACACTTTTTCCTAGGAGAAGTGTCACTATACTTTCCTTCTGAATTGTCAAACTTATCAATTGGTTGAGAGAGATCTTTGATCTACAGCAGCATGTAAGCTGCATATTTTCATACTGCAATATGCTCGACTTCCAGCAAACACAGCATGTTTGTTTCCGAAGAATTGAAATCTAGATTGCAAAGTCCTTTTGTAAGTGCATAGCTCATGTCACGTGATCTTGCCAGCCAATGACAGCAGATGTTCAGAGCAGAACACGTGATGTAGTCAGCCAATAGCAACATCACTGTTAAATAGAGCGAACACACACACAGGAAAAGTTAACTGTTTAAATTAATATACATAGTGTAGCTACAAGGAAAGCAAAGCTTTCACATATAGTGGTCTCTAAAGCCTAGTATACACGACGACATTGGGTTGCGCCACTCGTCGCGTGAAATGAGTTTCACGCAAATACTTTCATATATGACTGTAGACATGGCGAAACCAGTATACACTTCAGTTTTGTCAGTTTGTGGGTACCTGAGAATCGTCTGAAATGAAAATTTCGGCAGCTGCACGTCGCACGAGTTGTGAGATAGAGTTGTATTGTATTGTATTTTATTGATCCAGGCAATCATAGTATTGTACAGTTGTACATATGATATTGGACAGGTCAAGAGAGCATATTTACAAGTAATTTTTACAAATTTATTTTTACATTATTTTGTAGTGGTTCATGGTGTGGGTTCCTGTTGTCATGTCCTAGTTCATAAGCCATGGGTAATGTATGAGTGGCCAAGTAAGTGGTCCTGCCAGTCAGGATACCAGTTACTTTGGAATAAGGCTGGGCATCTTGGACATATTCTGAGTCGTGGTCACCTTTGCGCTCAGACGGCAAAGACTACCAAATCCACTGGTTAGTCCCTCAACCGTTAGGGGTAAAACTCATTGGGACCCAGGGCAAGTAAGGCTAGCAACCTGCTTCCCTGGTACTTTAAATATGATGCTGGCAACAATCAGAGCAAGATGCCTCGGACCTTTGGAGGTGACGGAGTCCCACCTCTAATTGACAAACCAGGGATTCCTAAGATACGACTCGGCAAACGAACGTTAACGGGATGGGAAGCTATTAATATCAGTGGGGGCTACTCTGGGAAGAAGGTAGAGCTGACAGAGGCTGCAAGTAAGATGGGGTTGGATGTTTTAGCTGTTAGTGACATTCGGGTAAGGGGTGAGAAAGAAGAGGAAGTGGGAGACTAGAAGGTCTACCTGTCAGGAGTCAAAGCAGGAATAGCACAATGGGGTGTAGCGCTTTACATCAGGAAAGAAATGGAATCCAGCGTAGTTGCAATAAGGTATGTAAACGAACGACTGATGTGGATAGATTTGACAGTGTCTAGCAAGAAAATTAGGATTGTATCAGTATATTCGCATTGTGAAGGGACAGATCAAGATAAGATGGATAGTTTTTATGACGCACTCAGTGATGTAGTTGTTAGAGTAAAGGACAAGGACAGTGTTCTGCTCATGGGTGGTTGTAATGCCAGGATTGGAAATCGAACAGAAGGGTATGAAAAGGTTATGGGTAAATTTGGACAGGATATGGAGGCCTACAGGAACAGGAAACAACTCTTGGATTTCTGTGCCAGTATGGGCTTAGTAATCACAAACTACTTTTTTAAACATAAGAACATTCACCGGTATACTTGGGGAAGGCAGGGGAACCAGATCTGTCATTGACTATATAATAACAGACAAGGAGTTCAGGAAGGCTGTGAGGGACACACGTGTATACAGGGGATTCTCTGATGACACTGATCACTATTTAATCTGCAGTGAAATTGGTATTGTGAGCCGAAAGTGCAGGAGGGCAGGTCCATATGTAGGAGGATAAGAGTGGAGAAACTTCAGGATAAGGAAATCAGGCACAAGTACATAACAGTGATCTCAGAAAGGTACCAGTTAGTCGAATGTAGTCAATTACAGTCATTGGAAAGGGAATGGACAAGGTACAGGGACACAGTACTAGAAGTGGCTAAAGAATGTCTTGAAACAGTAGTGTGTAAAGGTAGGATGAAGCAAACAACTTGGTGGAATGACACAGTCAAGGCAGCCTGTAAAAGGAAATAAAAGGCATATCAAAAATGGCTTCATACTAGAACTCAGGTAGACAAAGAAAGTTATGTTGAAGAAAGAAACAAAGCCAAACAGATAATTTCAGCATCCAAGAAGAAATCTTGGGAAGTCTTTGGAAACAGGTTGGAGACTTAGGGTCAAGCTGCTGGAAAACCATTCTGGAGTGGAGTGTAATTAGCAGTCTTCGTAAGGGAGGTAAGGAAATGACAAGTATTTTGGACAGGTCAGGAAAACTGCTGGTGAATTCTGTTGATTCCTTGGGTAGATGGAAGGAATATTTTGAAGAGTTGCTCAATGTAGGTGAAAATACGATCAGTAATGTTTCGATTTCAATGTACAACGGGATAGGAATGATGACGGAAATAGGATCACATTTGAGGAAGTGGAGAAAATGGTCAATAGATTGCAGTGCAATAAAGCAGCTGGGGTGGATGAAATTAAGTCGGAACTCATCAAATACAGTGGAATGTCAGGTCTTAAATGGCTACATAGGCTAACTGAAATGGCGTGGGAGTCGGGACAGGTTCCATCAGACTGGACGAAAGCAGTAATCACACCAATCTTTAAACATGGAAACAGAAAAGATTGTAACAACTACAGAGGTGTCTCTTTAATCAGCGTTGTGGGTAAAATCTTCTCAGGTATTGTTGAAAGGAAAGTGCGAATATTAGTTGAGGACAAACTGGATGAAAATCAGTGTGGGTTTAGGCCTCTTAGAGGTTGTCAGGACCAGATCTTTAGCTTACAGCAAATAATGGAGAAGTGTTATGAGTAGAACAGGGAATTGTATCTATGCTTTATAGATCTAGAAAAGGCATATGACTGGGTTCCTAGCAGGAAGTTATTGTCTGTTCTACGAGATTATGGAATAGGAGGCAAACTTTTACAAGCAATTAAAGGTCTTTACATAGATAGTAAATTTTTCTCGAGGGCATGCAGCTTTACTGTATGATTAAATGATGATGGCGTCCTCTTGGGTAAAATATTCTGGAGGTAAAATAGTCCCCCATTCGGATCTCCGGGCGGGGACTACTCAAGAGGACGTTGTTATCAGGAGAAAGAAAACTTGCATTCTACGGATCGGAGCGTGGAATGTCAGATCCCTTAATCGGGCAGGTAGGTTAGAAAATTTAAAAATGGAAATGGATAGGTTCAAGTTAGTTATAGTGGGAATTAGTGAAGTTGGTGGCAGGAGGAACAAGACTTTTGGTCAGGTGAATACAGGGTTATAAATACAAAATCAAATAGGGGTAATGCAGGAGTAGGTTTAATAATGAATAAAAAAATAGGAGTACGGGTAAGCTACTACAAACAGCATAGTAAACGCATTATTGTGGCCAAGATAGACACGAAGCCCACGCCTACTACAGTAGTACAAGTTTATATGCCAACTAGCTCTGCAGATGACGAAGAAATTGAAGAAATGTATGATGAGTTAAAAAAAATTATTCAGGTAGTGAAGGGGGACGAAAATTTAATAGTCATGGGTGACTGGAATTCGACAGTAGGAAAAGGAAGAGAAGGAAATGTAGTAGGTGATTATGGATTGGGGGGAAGAAATGAAAGAGGAAGCCGTCTGGTAGAATTTTGCATAGAGCATAACTTAATCATAGCTAACACCTGGTTCAAGAATCACAAAAGAAGGTTGTATACATGGAAGAAGCCTGGAGATACTGACAGGTTTCAGATAGATTATATAATGGTAAGACAGAGATTTAGGAACCAGGTTTTAAATTGTAAGACATTTCCAGAAGCAGATGTGGACTCTGACCACAATCTATTGGTTATGAACTGTAGATTAAAACTGAAGAAACTGCAAAAAGGTGGGAATTTAAGGAGATGGGACCTGGATAAGCTGACTAAACCAGAGGTTGTACAGAGTTTCAGGGAGAGTATAATGGAAAAATTGACAGGAATGGGGGAAAGAAATTCAGTAGAAGAAGAGTGGGTAGCTCTGAGGGATGAAGTAGTGAAGGCAGCAGAGGATCAAGTAGGTGAAACGACGAGGGCTAGTAGAAATCCTTGGGTAACAGAAGATATATTGAATTTAATTGATGGAAGGAGAAAATATAAAAATGCAGTAAATGAAGCAGGCAGAAAGGAATACAAACGTCTCAAAAATGAGATCGACAGGAAGTGCAAAATGGCTAAGCAGGGATGGCTAGAGGACAAATGTAAGGATGTAGAGGCTTATCTCACTAGGGGTAAGATAGATACTGCCTACAGGAAAATTAAAGAGACCTTTGGAGAAAAGAGAACCTCATGTATGAATATCAAGAGCTCAGATGGAAACCCAGTTCTAAGCAAAGAAGGGAAAGCAGAAAGGTGGAAGGAGTATATAGAGGGTCTATACAAGGGTGATGTACTTGAGGACAGTATTATGGAAATGGAAGAGGATGTAGATGAAGATGAAATGGGAGGTATGATACTGCGTGAAGAGTTTGACAGAGCACTGAAAGACCTGAGTCGAAACAAGGCCCCGGGAGTAGACAACATTCCATTAGAAGTACTGACAGCCTTGGGAGAGCCAGTCCTGACAAAACTCTACCATCTGGTGAGCAAGATGTATGAGACCGGCGAAATACCGTCAGACTTCAAGAAGAATATAATTCCAATCCCAAAGAAAGCAGGTGTTGACAGATGCGAGAATTACCGAACTATCAGTTTAATAAGTCACAGCTGCAAAATACTAACGCGAATTCTTTACAGACGAATGGAAAAACTGGTAGAAGCGGACCTCGGGGAAGATCAGTTTGGATTCCGTAGAAATATTGGAACACGTGAGGCAATACTGACCCTACGACTTATGTTAGAAGAAAGATTAAGGAAAGGCAAACCAACGTTCCCAGCATTTGTAGACTTAGAGAAAGCTTTTGACAATGTTGACTGGAATACTCTGTTTCAAATTCTAAAGGTGGAAGGGGTAAAATACAGGGAGCGAAAGGCTATTTACAATTTGTACAGAAACCAGATGGCAGTTATGAGTCGAGGGGCATGAAAGGGAAGCAGTGGTTGGGAAGTGAGTGAGACAGGGTTGTAGCCTCTCCCCGATGTTATTCAATCTGTATATTGAGCAAGCAGTAAAGGAAACAAAAGAAAATTTCGGAGTAGGTATTAAAATCGATGGAGAAGAAATAAAAACATTGAGGTTCGCCGATGACATTGTAATTCTGTTAGAGACAGCAAAGGACTTGGAAGAGCAGTTGAACGAAAAGGACAGTGTCTAGAAAGGAGGATATAAGATGAACATCAACAAAAGCAAAACGAGGATAATGGAATGTAGTCGAATTAAGTCGGGTGATGCTGAGGGAATTAGATTAGGAAATGAGACACTTAAAGTAGTAAAGGAGTTTTGCTATTTGGGGAGCAAAATAACTGATGATGGTCGAAGTAGAGAGGATATAAAATGTAGACTGGCAATGGCAAGGAAAGCGTTTCTGAAGAAGAGGAATTTGTTAACCTTGAGTATAGATTTAAATGTCAGGAAGTCGTTTCTGAAAGTATTTGTATGGAGTGAAACGTGGATGATAAATAGTTTGGACAAGAAGAGAATAGAAGCTTTCGAAATGTGGTGCTAGAGAAGAATGCTGAAGATTAGATGGGTAGATCACATAACTAATGAGGAGGTATTGAATAGGATTGGGGAGAAGAGGAATTTGTGGCACAACTTGACTAGAAGAAGGGATCGATTGGTAGGACATGTTCTGAGGCATCAAGGGATCACCAATTTTGTATTGGAGGGCAGCGTGGAGGGTAAAAATTGTAGAGGGAGACCAAGAGATGAATACACTAAGCAGATTCAGAAGGATGTAGGTTGCAGTAGGTACTGGGAGATGAAGAAGCTTGCACAGGATAGAGTAGCATGAAGAGATGCATCAAACCAGTCTTGGGACTGAAGACCAGAACAACAACAACAGAGATAGTCAGGCAGCAGTTAGAGTTGATGGTAAATTGAGTTCATTGTTCAGAGTAGTTTCAGGGGTAAGACAAGGCTGCAACCTGTCTCCACTGTTGTTCATATTATTTATGGATCGTATGTTGAAAATAATAGACTGGCTGGGTGAGATTAAGATATGTGAACACAAAATAAGCAGTCTCGCATATGTGGATGACTTAGTTGTGATGGCAGATTCGATTGAAAGTTTGCAAAATAATATTTCAGAGCTAGATCAGAAATGTAAGGACTATGGTATGAAGATTAGCATCTCCAAAACGAAAGTAATGTCAGTGGGAAAGATATATAAACGGATTGAGTGCCAAATAGGTGGAACAATGTTAGAACAGGTGGACGGTTTCAAGTACTTAGGATGCATATTCTCACAGGATGGCAACATAGTGAAAGAACTGGAAGTGAGGTGTAGCAAAGCTAATGCAGTGAGCACTCAGCTACGATCTACTCTCTTCTGCAAGAAGGAAGTCAGTACCAAGACTAAGTTATCTGTGCACCATTCAATCTTTCAACCAATTTGCTGTATGGGAGTGAAAGCTGGGTGGATTTAGGTTACCTTATCAGTAAGGTTGAGGTTATGGATATGAAAGTAGCTAGGATGATTGCAGGTACTAGTAGATGGGAACAATGGAAGGAGGAAATTAAAGAAAAACTGGGAATGAACTCTATAGATATAGCAGTCAGGGCGAACAGGCTTAGATGGTGGGGTCATGTTACACGCATGGGAGAAGCAAGGTTACCCAAGAGACTTATGGGTTCAGCAGTAGGGGGTAGGAGGAGTCGGGGTAGACCAAGGAGAAGGTACCTGGATTCGGTTAAGAATGATTTTGAAGTAATAGGCTTAACATCAGAAGAGGCACCAATGTGGAATAAGGGATCATGAAGGAATTTTATAAGGGGGACTATGCTCCAGATTGAATGCTGATAGGCATAATCAGCCTTAAATGATGATGATGATGATGATTTGTAGTGAGGAGATTATCTATCTTAAACAAAACAGTCAATACAAATCATAGAATTGTATGGTTGTACATATGATATTGGACAGGTCAAGAGAACATATTTGCAAGTAATTTTTAATAAATTGGTTTAACATTATTTTGTAATGAGGACATTATCTATCTTTAACAAAACAGTAAATACAAATGTTGTGTAGCAAAACACAAACAGACAATACAAATGTAATAGTAAAATAATCCAGTATATTTCATAGACATGCACAGTATATAATTTTCAGACCTAATTGAACATTTATTAGAAAATTGTTTACAATTTTAACCCCTTTAAAAAAATGATCAACTGCATAAAAGCATTGGGCCAAGAGATATTTTTTTAACTTATGTATGAAGGCTCTTGGGTCCTTTGTTGCTTTGATTTCATTTGGTAATTTGTTATACATTTGTATCCCAACATTTAAAACACTTCAAAATTCAAAAATAACCATATGTAAATGGGGAGCAATGCTACGACGTTTTAAGTAGATAAATATTGAATAAGGAATGCAGCTTCTTGATTTGTGTACCTTCCCTCCTGTCAGCAATATTCCTTTAAATAAATTAAAAAAAGTCGGCCTACTCGAACGCTTGGATTTTAGTCTTGTAGACAAGAACATTTCCGCAGCCAGAATTGTACTTGCTTTCATTTTTCTTAATTCAGTTGTATACGTGCTCCTAATTCTATAAATTTTGCCCTGCAGTTCGGATATTGTCAAACCATCTATGTTCTGATCGCAGATGACCTACTCATGAGCAGCAATATGTTGCTTATTTTTGTAAGCAGCATCACTGAAATCCCACAAACACCTATGTAAAGCATAGGTATCCAAAAAGTGAACATTATTCTCCGTTCCCCACTTCATATTTCAGTTTGTCCACAAGATTTAGTTTTACCACCGAGTTGGGCAAATGCGCGGCGCGCATGCGCAGTTGCCTGCAACCTAGTGTCTTCTTGTAAACTAGGCTTAAGATTAATAAGCTACAAGAGAGAGAAACTTTCACATGTAATAGTGGTCTTTCTTTGCGTGTGTTTGCCCTACACTTTAAATTCATCACACAAATATACCAGTACAATTTAAAATAATGTCTAAAATGTCTGGTCTGCTGGGCTCAAAATTCTTCTCGGTGGCCGATCTTCAAAGTGTTAAGTTTTAAACAGAAGTAAAACGTTCTGTGGTGTAAGACATTCACCACATATTATCACACGCAACATAATTTAGCTTGCGTAAAAGAAAATTTACTTTGAAAGTACCGCTTCTTCCTGCAACCTTTCAGAAATAGGTTTGTTTCAGCAGTTGCCAGAGCCAGAAAATAGGCATTATTGCGCGTGCACGGCTATGATAACGTAGGAAGTCCGTAAGTTTATACGTATAAGCATTAAGAGGTCTTACGTCATAAAAGAAACAGGACATCAGAATTACTCCAAGAGCATCAGAATTTTGTAAACCGTACTGAGATGCATAATTCGACCTAAAATGCGCATTCTTATGTCCAGATTCACAATGAAGTACGCCCCCAACCTGGTGTTAAGCTTTTCAGTGTGGTTCTCGGGATGTCTATTTTCTTGGAGTACCAGTTCTGTATTACCTCATTTTTGCTTCTTTATTATGGCATAATACCATACGTGCCAGAAGATGATTCACTTCACATTAATTGACTGCCTCAGCGGAAAATATTTATAAAAGCCATATTTCTTTAGCTAACCAACAGAAATTACTTCATTGTTCAGCAAGGCGATTAACGCTTGACTGCTATACCCGTGGAAATAAAATAAGAAAACTGGAACTAATAACATATTTTAGCCTTCTGTAATTATGTGAATGTATTTTAATTCCCTTGATAGCTTCCTGCCATTTGACCTGAGAGCTGTAATCGAAGAGGAAGCAGCAAAATCACTAAACGTATTTTTAGACATGGGTCACTTGGAGACTACCCCCCCTCCCCACTACAACACAGACTGCTCTGCATATGCGCGAATGTGGAAGCTTAGGCGCACCAGAAAAATTTTTCCCTGTTAGCACCTGGCTGTTTGCTGTTGCTGCAGATACAGCCAACAGCCACACTACAAGTAGCCAGAAGCGCAAGAACTTACTGCTCACACGCGACTCAACTGCGCATACAAACCTAACGTAAACCATTTGTTGTTATCAACTATTGCATAATGTTCATCCTAAGGCCATTGACACATTTTGCTGTTGGCAGACGCTTCCCGTGCGCACTGTCTTTGTTGTTGTAAATGGCAAATTTCCTTTGCAAATATAGTTTTATTTTGGTTTTTTCTCTCTGTTATTTGTTATTGCTACAGTGTTATTCTGCAGTGGGGTACAGTAATATTCTTTGTTAGAGTACCATTTCTTACCAGTCAAAATTACAAAAATTTAACTAATAACTAAAACAATGAAAAATTTCCAGAATTCCAAAAAAATTCCCGGGTTTCTCCCGGATGCAAAAATTCCCGGTTTTTTTCCGTATCTCCCGGTTGTCCCCAGGTGTATATACCCTGTCGTTACAATGTGGTCCACAGTTGGAGTATCGTCTAGGAATGTTTCAACCATCTCTCCATCTGCACTACTTTTTTAATATCTTGTTTGCGTACCATGATGGGTCATTTTCCACAAACGAGGTCCATCTTTCACGGTGCAATGGTTTTTTGATATGGTCATCGGTCAGCTACTTTGCCATACTGGAAGCAACTACAACTTGCTGTCTTGTTAAGACCACAGGAAAAGTCATGGACTTCCCGAATGTGGCCCACCGCAGAAATCTGCACGTATGTGCCCATCTAATGAGGAAATCGCCAGTTCCGAGAACTGCAGTTGACGGGCATAAGTTCATGTCTCCACTAATGCACTGGCGGGGAATGGTGGTGTTCCATAATCCGTGAGAAACATCTGGCCCCTCATTAAAATCCGCTTGTGTGTGGCCAGCTATTCTGCTCAATGAACAAAACAATTATCAGAGTCATAGATTTATTTTAACTTTATAAAGACATTTTATAGACACATACTACCATACACATGCTGAAACAGTTATGCTGTTACGAGGGGTACACTGACTGATGGTACCAGCCCAGCGACAATGAGACTGTAGTAGGGACAGAATTAGTAGATCCTTGACAACTCGCAGCACTGTCAACTCTGAAGTGCTAATGGCTGCAAGCGAAAACCGTAGCTGTCTGCAGAACTGGTGCCAAGCTCACAGCAAGTGTCAGGGATCAACTTATGCTGCTCAATTACAGCCCAGCAGCGGAGTTTTAACTGCAAGCTGTACTTGTTCTCAAACCACAAAAAATGATGCTCTCTGGTGGAATACTCACGAAAGCACCACACCAATGTGCAAGATTGAAGAAAATGATGTGTGAATTGCAAGATTCTCTTCCATTTTAGGCTTTTTCACTGATCATAATTTTATTTTATCTTTGTAACTGTTTCATTTTAACACAATGACTATTATCTTGATGTAGCACAAACAGAAAGTGACATCGTCAACACTCTTTCGTAATTCCTGTCTTTTATAATATAATATACCTGCCCAGTCCACTCAACCAGTACCACCTACTCCATTCCCATCACAGGCTTATCCTACCCCAGCAGAGGCTGGGCCACCTGTGAAATCAACCATGTTATATACCAGCACTGCTGCAACCACTGCACAGTGTTTTACATTGGTATGTCACTCAACCAACTGTCAACTTCAATGAATGGCCATTGTCAAACTGTTGCCGAAGAACAAGGTGGACAACCCAGTGCGGCACAACATGCAGCAGAGAACAACATGCGAAATTTCAATGGATGCTTCACAAACCGTGCCATCTGGATCATATCCACCACCATCAGCTTTCCTGAGCTGCGCAGATGGGAGATATCATTACAGCACATCCATCGCTTCTGTAATCCATTGCTCCTTTAACCTTCCTGGTCTAAACCTAAGGTAACTCGCTCCCCTCCCCTCCACCCAATACTGCAAATGTAGGCTATGTGTTTCTTTTTCCCTACAGCTAGAAGAAGGAAGTGCATTTCGAAAGCTAACCAAGCTCCGTACCTTTTGTTCGTGTGCCTATCGGCGACACAGACACAGTGCTTCTGCTTTTCGTCGAGTCGTCTCCTTTATTCCTATATAATTCGTGACTTTTATAATGTATGTACTTTAGTGACCTATGGAGGCAGTGAACAGCATATAGCTGACAGGTTGCTCAGCAACTACCAAATAGCTGTATACTTTTATATTTATCACAAGTGTCTTTCATATTAGTTATGAAAGGTGGAACTTAGCATGTTTTCTACTGAGTTTAACATATCTGAACTTAAAAATTGTAGCGCATAATCCTTCATTTGATATCATGTCAAGCTTTCACAAACCAAATGTTTTCCTTTGCTTTTTACCCATTCATATCTTGGGACATACATGACACCTTGTGCATATCATGTTTTATTATTATTATTATTATTATTATTATTATTATTATTATTATTTTAGGTGCATATTTATGACTTGGAATTAACAAGATGGCTTCTTCTTGTTCTTTTATGGTCTGACACCACATCGTGTTTTGCCATTTGGTGCTTCATAAGAGTTTGGTGATGAAAATGCCACAAAATTTATTATTGTTTAGTTGCAACAGGCAGAAGATGTGCTTTGATGGTGCTGCACATTTTAGTGATTTTGAATGAGGGAAGATCATGCTGCAGTGTTCTTCTTCAGCACACCAGTGTACAAGTGTGAACAGAAACAGCTAAGTGAAAAATAACATGCAGTTCACATGTTATTTACATATAAAAGCTGATTTTGGAATTTTCTTTTGTGTGAAACCACGTGTACAAGAGTTGTGTGCCAATTTGAAATTCTAGATTCGTATATTTTACTGTTCGTGTTGGTTCTGCATAATCTTTCACAAAACCCACAGAAATTCTGGCCATATGTAACGGCTGTTAGTGGCACCAAAGTTACTGTTTGGTCCCTAGCGAATGAGATAGGAACTGAAACTGAGGGTAACAAAGCAAAACCTGAAATGCTTAACTCTGTTTCTAAATGTTCCTTTACAAAGGAAAACTCAAAAGAACCGCCCCAATTTAATCCTCGTACCACTGAGAAGATGGCATGGAAAATAATTTGTGGATTAGGTTGGGGGGAGGTGTAGTGTGTCTGTGAAGGCCCTTGTGAGTCCTTCAATATACTGGCATACTGGGCAATAGAATTGTCATCACTGCAGGTAAGCCATCCACAGGTGGCCATACCGTCTGGGATCAATTTTTCAATGTGGAAGGGGAAATTAGCTATTAAAATGCAGGTACTGATGGTGGTTAGTGAGCTGAATATAGACAAAGGTGTGGATGGAGCCATCAGAGAGTTGGAGGTCAACATACAGATATGGCATGTTGGGTTGAGGAGAACCAGGTGAAGCGTATGGGAGAGATGTTCGAGTGTGTGGAGGAATGAGGATAGGGTATCGTGGCTCCGAGTCAGAATATAAAGATATCAGTAAACGTAAACCAGACAAAGGTTTTGGTACCAGTCTCTCTTGTATTGTCCATCCACATCTTTCTCTACATTTTCCTTCCAACCTTTGTTACACACATGCATCGCCGGCCACGAGCAGTGTGGTAGTGCATGACTTTGTGACACCCTGTGGCACCAGTTACAGACATTTTGCCTGTGTCACATGCAATTCTGGAAATCACCTGGCAACTGGATGACAGTTAAAACACTATCCCAGCAACAAACTATTTAATCTCCGAATTGACTCCCCTTCCTTACAAACTGCACCAGTCAGAATCTTATGTCTTCCCTTTTTCTTTCCCATGTATGATGGTGACTCATCATATATTCTCATTGCCATCACCACAATTTCTTCAAGCCTTTCACTGCCCAAACTAATGCTTTGTTATCCTGTTCCCTTTACAACCACCTAACACTTTCGTTCGCCCATTTCCCACATCATTTCATATTTTTCTAGCCCAAATTGACCCCTGCTCCATCTATCTGCGTCCTTTTGGAAAAGTATCCCTTTCCCTAGCTAAAACACAGTCGCACATCCTGTTCCTTAAATGATATGGAAGCAATGGAATACCTTCCCAACTGCTTGACCATAAAAATTCCCTTTTCTGGGTCCCAACCCTCCTTTCACAATGGTCTTCATCTTTTCAGAGTCCATCAGTCCCTATTCTCACAAACCTGGTACTGCAGGAACATCCCCATGGCATAGGCACCTCAGAACCACCTCTTTTCCATTCACAAGATATTGTAGCTGTGCAATCTTAAATACATACACCACATCTCCAAAATAGAAGCCCTTGCCCTCCAACACATAGACCACCTCCATAATTTATCCAAATTTTTGACATGACTCCCACCTTGGAGTACCTCTACCATCAACACCTATCTTACCCACAATGAACCCTCTTGCCTTTCCAATTTGCCAGATACTCCAAAACCCCTCCTAACACTCCACAAAATCCAGAACCCAAAACACTGCTGTTAACCTTTCCAACAAAAACCTCAGTCCCGCAGAAGTTTCAGTCCCACTCGAAGGCCTCACCTTCAGCCCCACTACTAAGTTTAACCATACTGAACTTTTCCGATACCAACTCTCCTTTTCCCAATCATTACAGAGGAGACACCTCTTTCCTACCAATCCCTCCAACCAAGGCCACTCAAATGCAAATACTGAACCTCGAAAAACCCAATTCGTACCACTGTCTGCCCGTGACCATCCCCCCCATCCATTTAACCACTCCCTGGTCGCCTTACAGGAATTCCTTACCTCAAACTTGGCTCCACCATCTTTCCCCAGGACCCTTTCTAAGAACACTAACCTCTCAACAGAAGAAACGACAGCCATTCAAAACCTCAAACCAGATCCTGACATAATCATCCTACCTGCAGACAAAGACTCCACCTCTGTTGTGACAAATAGCAGTGACTACCTGGCAGAATGCTTCTGCCAACTGTTTGACTCTACTTGCAAGCTCTGGCATAGCGATCCCATGGGATCTCTCCCAAGCCCATCTCCTTCCTCAGCCGTAGACCCCGCACACCCACCTCCTTCATGCATCCCAAACTCCACAAACCCAACACTCTTGGACAACCCATTTGTAACTGTTTATTGCGCTCTTGCTGGTAGAATTTCTGCTCTTGTTGACAAACACCTCCAATCACAATTGCCCAAAGCCTAGCCTCTCACTTCAACTAACAACTTCCTTCAACAACTTTCCACCATCTCCATCCCTTTACCAACTGAATCCCTACTAGTCACTGTTGGTGCCACCTCCCTATATACAACATCCTTAATGCCCATGGGCTTGCCACTAATGAAGACAACCTCTCTCAACGTCGTTCAGACTCCAAACCCACTACCTCAACCCCTCATATAGCTTACCAACTATATCCTCACTCACAATTACTTCTAATTTCAGAGGAAGGTATATAAACCAATCCAAGGCACAGCCATGAGCATTTGTGCAGCTCCCTCCTGTGGAAACCTTTTTATGGGTCATCATGGGGAAACCTTCCCAGCATCTCAAAACACCAAACCTGTGTCTGGCTCAGGTTTATTGATGGTGTCTTCAGGATCTGCACTCATGGGCAAGACACCTTATCCTCATTCTTTCACAACCTCAACACCTTCTCTCTGATTCAATTCACCTGGTGCTCTTCAGTCCAATGTTCCACCTTCTTGGGGGTTGACCTCCATGTCTCTGATGGCTCCATCCACATTTATATTCATACTAACAAGGGAACCTCCCCATCGCACCCCCCTCAGAATTAGTTATAAGTTGGTACAGTGGATAGGCCTTGAAGAACTGAACACAGATCAATCGAGAAAACAGGAAGAAGTTGTGTGGAAGTATGAAAAAATAAGCAAAATATACAAACTGAGTAGTCCATGTGTAAGATAGGCAACATCCAGGTGGGTGTGAACCCATGAGCGCCGTCGTCCCGTGGTTAGCGTGTGCAGCTGCGGAACGATAGGTCCTTGGTTCAAGTCTTCCCTCGGGAGAAAATTTTAATTTTTTATTTTCAGACAATTATCAAAGTTCAGGCACTCACATATAATCAACTTCGCTCTCCAAAATTCCAGGACATGTTCAGATTTGCTTGGACATATGCAGGATTTGACGGTCTACACATGGAAAAATTTGAAAACGTTAAAAACATATGTTTTGACAGAGCACAGACAAAACTGTGCGACTGTGAAACTGTTGCATTCATTTGTTGCAGTTAATGTGACACACTCTTATGTTTTTACACTTTTTTGGGAGTGATTATCACATCCACAAGAAAACCTAAACTGGGCAAGGTAGAAGAATCTTTTTACCCATTCACCAAGTGTACAAGTTAGGTGGGTCGACAACATATTCCTGTCATGTGACGCACATGCCGTCACCAGTGTC
Source organism: Schistocerca nitens (assembly GCF_023898315.1). Lineage (NCBI taxonomy): Eukaryota > Metazoa > Arthropoda > Insecta > Orthoptera > Acrididae > Schistocerca > Schistocerca nitens. The sequence goes on along the minus strand of NC_064623.1, from coordinate 143,205,208 downwards.
GTATAGAATATATCAGACGTGTTTTCCTGTGGAGGAATCGGTTGACCTATGACCTTGCAATCAAATGTTTTCGGTTTCCATTGGACAGGCACGTCCTTTCGGCTACTAATCGCACGGTTTTGCGGTGTGGTCACAAAACACAGACACTAAACTTATTACACTGAACAGAGACGTCAATGAACGAATGGACAGATCATAACTTTGCAAAAATAAAGAAAGTAAACTTTTCACTCTAGGGAAGATTTGAACCAAGAACCTCTCGTTCCGCAGTTGCTCACGCTACCACGGGACCACGGCACTCCTGAACTCGGACTCTCCTAGATGTTGCCTATCTTGCACATGGACTACTCAGTTTGTATATTTTGCTTAGTTTTTTCATAGTTCCACACAACTTCTTCCTGTTTTCTCGATTGATCTGTGTTCAGTTTTTCAAGGCCTATCCACTGTGCCAACTTATACCTAAATCTGAGGGGGGTGCGATGGGGAGGTTCCCTTGTAAGCCCACTAATCACGAACAGCACTTGCATTTTGACAGATAGTCACCTCTTCCACACTAAAAAATCACTCCCGTGCAGCCTGGCCACAAGCAGATGGTGTATCTGCAGTGATGAGACTTGTATTGCGAAGTATGTTGAAGGTCATATGAGGGAATTCGCAGACAGGTACTATCGCCCCGCCCTGGCAAACCTAGTCTGCAAACAGTTTCCTCATGCACCATTAATCCTCCCACCGCTCCCAATAATCAGCCGCAAAGGAAATTCCCCACCTCATAACCCACTCTGGACTGGAGCAACTGAACCAAGTCTTTGATTATCTACCATCGTGCCCAGAAATGAAGTATGTCTTAACCAAGAACTTTCTGACCCTTCCTAAGTGGTATTCTGTCACTCACACAACTTACACAACATGCTGCTCAACCCGTATGCCACTTCCACTCACAACCCCATTGCCACAGGTGCCATATCCCTGTGGAAGAGACAGGTGCAAGGCCTGCCCGATCCATCCGCCCAGTGCTTCCTACTCCAGTCCTGTCACAAGCTTATCCTAGTGCATCAGAGGCATGGCCAAATGTGAAAGGAGCCATGTCATACACCACTTCTGCTGTGATCACTGCACCGCTTTTTATGTCAGTATGCCAACCAATTATCTGTCCACCAGAATGAATGGCCACTGCCCAACTATGGCTAAGAATAAAGTTGATCAGCCCAGTGGCACAACATGCAGTTGAACACAATTTGCTCTAGTTCAATGGCTGCTTTACAATCTGAACCCTCTGGATATTTACCTCTAGCACCAACCCTACTGTACTATGCATATGGGAGTTACCTACGCAACACATCCTTTACTCCTGAATTACTCCTTAATCCCTCCTGGCCTTAATCTCTGCTAACCCACTGTTCTCACACCTTCTACCCACAAAATTTGCCCTTACTCTGTCCTGTCACTCCCTCCCAAGCCATACCATCATTTCAACGTTATTCTGCACTGCACCTTCTGAAAGCTAGCATCTCTTCTTGTGTGTGTCTATCAACGACTCAATGCTTCTGCTATTTGGCGAGTGATCTCCTTTTTTTATGCACACAGACAGGACAAGAATATGGAAGCATCAAGAGAAATGTAGTCTTGAATATAATGGCAGATCAAGCCTGCACGCAATGCTGTTGTATTTGACCATGAACTGACACCTGTCCAGTGTTCTCAATATGTTGCAAGAATCAGTCGCAGTCAGAACAGAGTTCTATGGAGCAGTGAGATCATTATGTTGAAGATAGTTAATTTGAAGTGGGCAAATTATTGGTGCTTGTACAGTAGGTGGTTCTATAAACAATCTGAAGTGTCTGGTGTTCCAAGAGGCACCATATTGAAGATTTAGTCTGCGTAAAGAGGAGCAGAAAAACACCTTCTGCAAGATCATAATGCAGACAAGAGAGAGTGTGGAGTGATCGTGACAGAATGTCACTGAAGAGGGTTGTGACGAAAAATAAGAGGATGACAGCAGTCCTGAATGTCGCTCTTGTGAACCCTGTCGGCATCAAAACAACAAAAAGGAAGCCCCGTAAGCAAGGAATTGCAGGGCAAGCTGGAATTTCACAATCAAACAACAGTGATGCAAATGCCCGAAAGAGGAAAATGTGCCACAGCCAAAAAACCTGCACTATGGAGCAATGGAAAAAATTCGTTTGGCTGGAAGAGTCTCGTTTCATTCTCTTTCCAGTTCTGGCTGAGTTTATATCTGGCATGTGCCTTCCCAAGCCTATGATGCAAACCGCTTGCTGCCAAGAGTGGAACATAATGAGGGTTCAGTGATGATCTGGGCAGCCATATTATGGTATTCCATGGACCCCACAGTTATTCTCCAAGGTCACATTACTGCACAGGATTATGTGAACATTTTGGCTGATCAGACCTATCCTAATGTTTGTTTTCCAGTAGTAAGGCTGTGTTCCAAGATGACAGAGCCCTTTGAATACAGCTTGCATAATTCAGAACTGGTTTTGTGAGCACAAGGATCAATTGTCCCATCTCCCGCGGCCACCACAGTCACAAGATATCAATATTATTGAGTCTCTGTGAATTACTTTGGAGAGAAGGGTGCATGATCACTATATGTTGGGTTGGGGTTGTTTGGGGGAAGAGACCAAACAGCGAGGTCATTGGTCTCATCGGATTAGGGAAGGGCGGGGAAGGAAGTCGGCCGTGCCCTTTCAGAGGAAATCATGGAAAACCTAAATCAGAATGGCCAGACGTGGGATTGAACCGTCGTCCTCCCGAATGCGAGTCCCACTATCTGTCTCCATCATCATTACCTGAACTTTGAACTTGCCACTATTTTGCAGGAAGGATGGTATAAGATTCCCTTCAAAACCATACAGGAGCTTTAGAAGTAATTTGTAAGTAGGAAGTAAAACAGGCATCTTCTGGCACATAGAAGATGCTGTTGCTTACTAAGTTAACATTTATTGGTACAAGAAACTAGTCATAGGAATGATCACCCTGTCACGAAACACCTGCTGCAGTGGTGACCACTTAGTCACTGTACGAGGCCTATCACCAGACCGAAGAAACGCAGTGAACAATCCAATCTCTCGGGCCATCACTGCACTCACTGACATACGCCATTGCACGAGTGCCCACTAATGCACTACACAAGCCATCACTTGGCTGACTGCCACACCCACCGCTGTATCCTGTCACTCAGGTGACCACTGATGCACTGTTGACACTCAGGCGACCACTGCTCTCGATGACATATCCCATCGCACACATTATCACTAATGCATTACACAGTCCTTCACTCCGACAGCCAATGGAATCCAGAATCCGCAGAGTGCACGTAATGAACTGCCACATTCTATCCTGTCTCTGAGTGAGTACGCATTATATACAGGTATAGTGAAGTTGCAGCAGTTGGGACGCACCTGAAACCTCTGATCCATAATCCTGCTGGACCTCCTTGAATTGAGCTCACAGTGGATGAAAACACTGTCAATATAAATTAGACGTCAACCTCGCAGCCTCTATCGTTGGGGTCCTGTATTGTATTTCAGAAATTCTGGTCATATGTAAAGCCTGTTAGTAGCATGACAATTAGCATCCAGTCACTCGTCAATGAGAGAGGAACTGGAACTGAGGGTAGCAAAGCAAAAGCTGAAATGCATGACTCCGTTTTCAAGTGGTCCTTTACAAAGGAAAACCCAGGAACCTGCCCCAATGTAAGCCTTGTACCACTAAAAAGATGAATAAAATAAGTATTAGTGTCAGTGACGTTGAGGAGCATCCGAAATCATTAAAATAGCAAAGTTCTAGGACTCTATGGAATCTTTTCGGATTCTATGCTGAATTTTGGGCTGAGTTAGCCTCTCTTCTAACTATAATCTATCTAAGATCCCTTGAATGAAATACCCTGTCCAGTAGTTGGAAGAAAGCACAAGTCACACCATTTTACCAGAAAGGTAGTAGAAGAGATCCACTAAACTACCATCCAATATCCTCGACAACAGTTTGTTGTAGAATCTTAGAACATATTCTGAGCTCAACTATAATGAGATATCTTGAACAGAGTGACCTTCCAGAATGAGATTTTCACTCTGCAGCGGAGTGTGCGCTGATATGAAACTTCCTGGCAGATTAAAACTGTGCGCCCGACCGAGACTCGAACTCGGGACCTTTTCCTTACGCGGGCAAAGGTCCCGAGTTCGAGTCTCGGTCGGGCACACAGTTTTAATCTGCCAGGAAGTTTCAGAGTGACCTTTTTCACACCAACCACCACGGACTCTGAAAACATCGACCATGGGAAACCCATCTGACACTTATGTCACATGACATACTGCAAGCTTGGGATCAACGCAGTCAGATAGATGCAGTATTTCTTGATTTCCAAAAGCATTTTACTCAGTACCTCACCTACACTTATTGTAATTAGTACAATCATATGGGATATCAAGTGAAATTTGTGACTAGATGAGGATTTATTTGGTAGGCAGGGCACAGCAGTTATCTCAAATGGAGAGTGATTGTCAGATGTGGAAGTAAATTTGGGTGTGCTCTGGGAAAGTGTGTTGTGACTCTTGCTGTTCATGACCTTGTGGACAATGTTAACAGTAAAATCAGGCTTGTTGCAGATGATGCAGTTATCTGTAATGAAGTACTATCTGAAAGAAGCTGTATAAATATTCAGACCGACCTTGATAAGATTTGCAAGTGGTGCAGAGATGGGCAACTTTCTCTAAATGTTCAGAAATGTAAAACTATGTACTTCACAACACGAAAAATATTTAGTATCTTATACAATTATAATGTGATGAGCCACAACTGGAATCAGTCAACTCAACCTCTGTGTAATAGGGCATCCCAAAAAATTCGAAGTCATATTTTTTGAATGCATACCCTCTTTATTTGTGATTTCAAAACAATTTTAAATAAAATTTCACAAACCATGACCTTAGCATCCCATGCCTACTTGTATCGAAACATGTCATGTTAGTGGCACTCGCTGAGTAAGGCGAACACGCACTCCCACATCAATGTGGCATAATTTTCTTATGAAATGTATTGCTGTCAGCCAGTGAACGTATCAGTGGAAATACATAGTAGGCCTAAAAAGTGTATAATTTTAACAGGTGTTGTAAAATATCAAATAAAAGATTCAACACTGCCCTGTTGTAGCAGTTTTATTTTGTAATATCTGTGAAGTGAATTTAACTGTCAGAAAAAGTGGAAATCTCACTATATGGAAGGTACACTAAGGTGACATAAGTCATGGGGTACCTCCTAATACTGTGTCGGACCTCCTATTGCCTGGTGTAGTGCATGAACTAGATGTGGCGTGGACCCAAGTCGTTGGGAAGTCCCCTGCAGTAATATCGAACCATGCTCCCTTTATAGTCATCCAAAATTGTGTAAGTGTTGCTAGTGCAGCATTTTGTGCACAAACTGACTTCTCGATTATGTCCTATAGATGTTCGATGGGATTCATGTTGAGCAATCTTAGTGGCCAAATTATTCATTAAAATTGTCCAGAATGTTCTTCAAACCAAACACAAACAATTGTCACATCCATAAGAATTCCATCATTACATTATGGAGCTACCACCAGCTTGCACAGTGCTCGTCGACAACCTGGACCCATCACTCCATAAGGTCAGCGTCACACTCGAACCCTGCCATCAACACTTACCAATTGAAATCGGGGCTCATCTGACCAGGCCACAGTTTTCCAGTTGTCTACAGTCCAACAAGCCCAGGAGAGATGCTGCAGGGAATGTCATGCCATTAGCAAAGGTACTCGCATCTGTTGTCTGTTGCCGTAGCCCATTACCGCCAATTTTTGTTTGTTTGTTGTGCTTCAGGCACAAAAACAACTAAGGTCACATGCGCAGAAATCAGGACCTTAGAACACTAATACAAAAAGGAGTTAAAAGCAACTACACATTAAGCTCAATTGATGGAAGGAAAAAGAGCTAATAACAGGGACTTTCTCTTGGAGAAAGGTCCATAAAATACGCAACAGAGACAATGGACGCCCCAAACTAAAGATTAAATGTCCTTCACCATATCCTACGATGGATAAAAAGTAAAATGCGGTTGACAGCATGTGCATTGTTTGCTTAAACAGCCAATATCTCAGACAGAAAACACATATTAGAATGCAAGTGATTTTAAAAAATAGGCATTCGGTCAGGAAATGGTGAACCGTCAAGGATTGATGACAATGAGCACAAAGTGGTGGGGGATCACCACTTAACAAACGCTGATGGAAAAAATGACACTGCCCAATACACAACCTAGCTATAATGAGCTCCTTGTGGTGAGAGGGCTGGGAGAAGGTTGGCCAAGCAGCTGGGAGAGGTTTAACTCCCTGGAGCTTGTTCCCACGAAGGGAAGACCAGTGGTAATGCCAAAGTAACACCACCTGCTGACAGTCGGTAACAGCGAGATCACAGGAAGGAATGGAAGAACTAGCAGACCGAGGTAGGAGGACTGCAGTCTTGGCAGCAGCATCAGCAGCCTTGTTTCCTGTCAGACCGACATGACTGGGAACCCCCATCGGCATCAAATGGCTCCCTCAAGACTGATCAAATGGAAGCTTTCTTGACCTGTTGCACTAAAGGATGGACTCTGTACAGCACACAGAAGCTCTGAAGGGCACTGAGAGAATCAGAGCAGATGACACAATTGGAAAACCTGTGTCGCCAGATGTATTGCGTGGCCCGATACAGGGCGAAGGGCTCGATGCCAATAATTAAGGCACAATCAACACCATGGTCAGTCCAAGAGTCATCAGTGTACACAAAGGTACTATCGCTGAGTTCTGTGCGAAGGTCGAGAATCTTACAGCGACAGATCAAATCTAGAGTAGTTTCCTTAAGAAGCGAGTGAAATCTAAGGTGAAAGTGGACTGCTGTACAAAGTCAAGGTGGTGAAGTGTTCACATCCATCAGGAAAGGGGCAGATAGTGTGAAGTTAAGCTGCTGCAGCAACAGCTGAAAGCGAACTCCAGGGGGTAAAACAGAGAAAAGGGATGTGCCCCATACTGGTGGTCAAAGGAGTCATCGAAGAAGGAGGCATAGGATGGATGGCCTGGCATGGCAGACAAATGGTATGCGTATCCATTGAGAAGAACATCATGCCAGTATGACAGGGATAGTTCTGCAGCTTCTGCATAGAGACTCTCAACCAGGCCAGTGTAAAAGGCGTCAGTGGCCAAATGTATTCCACGATGAAGGGTTGTATTTAGACGGCGTAAGATGGATGGATATACAGAAGCATAAATGAAACACCCGTAGTCTAATTTGGAATGGACAAGGAATCAGTACAAATGGAGGAGGGTGGTCCGAGTGTTCCCCACAAAGTACCGCTTAGGACATGGACACTAAGGGACCGGGTACAGCAGGTGGCCAAGTAAGATAAATGTGATGACCAAGAAAGCTTTCTATCAAACATGTACCCCAGAAATTTCATAGTTTCAGTGAATGGAAGAGCAACAGGTCCAAGCCGTAAAGATGGTGGAAGAAACCCATAGTGTTGGCAGAAATTCATACAAGTGGTTTTGTCAGTGGAAAAGCAAAAGCCATTGTCGATGCTCCACAAGTAAAGACAATTGAGACATCGCTGAAGATCTGCTCAAGGAGACAAGTCTGTGGAGAACTGTAATAGATGGCCAACTGTTGAAAAAAAGGGAGCCAGAGATGCCCGGCGGGAGACAGGCCATAATAGGGTTAATGGCTATAACAAAGAGGACAATGCCCAGGACGGAGCCCTGAGGCACCCCATTTTCCTGGATAAAGGTCTTCACCAAGGCAGAACCTACACATACCTTGAAAACTTTGTCTTTTAAAAATTCCTAAAGGAAACGGGACATGCGGCCTCAGAAGCCTCACACATAGAGAATATGGAGGATACCAGTCCTCCAGCAGGTGTCGTATAGGCTTTCTCCAAATCGAAAAACATGGCTATAGTCTGTAATTTGGGCAGAATACTGTTCATGACACAGGTTGACAATGTTACGAGATGATTAACTGGTGGACTCGAAATCCACATTGTACAGTGGTTAGCAAATTGCTAGACTCGAGCCACCGTACCAGTTGGGCATGAATCATACATTCCATCACATTGCAAAAACAGCTGGTGAGAGAAATGGAGTGGATGCAAGAAAAAAGGTATTTGTCCTTACCATACTGAGGTATGGGTATGACAGTGGCTGGGAAACATGCTGTCTGCCCAGATGAATAGTACGTATGAAGGAGAAAGTGCTTGGCTACCAGAGATAGATGCAGCAACATCTGAATGTGAACATTTTCTGGTCCTTGGCGGAAGATTGCGATGAAATGAGAGCTTGATACAGCTCCCCCATAGTAAAGGTGGTATTGTAGTGTTGACGATTCTGAGAGGAGAAGGGTATCACCCAAGCTGCCTCCATTAGTTTCCAATGGAAGGAGGTAGGGTGATAGTGGGTGGAGCTCAAAATCTCTGCAAAATAGTGGCCTAAGGTTCGGAAATTGCAATGGGGTCCACAATGACATCATCTGCTATGGTCAGGACCAAAACTGGGGAATGATCCTGGGCCCCAGAGGACTGTCAGAGGTTGGCCCACACGATGGAAGAGATAGTGGAACTGTCAAAAAAACTAGTAAATGAAATCCAGCTAACTTTATTGCTATCACGAGGAATGCAATGACACTGCGCACACAATTGTTTATAACGTATACTGTTCGCCATCATAGGATGATGGTTAAAAACGTGGAGAGCATGTCTCCGTTCATGAATTGTATCGTGGCAAGCCTCGGTTAGTGAGTTAGTTAAGTGTTCCATTGGTCACTCTCGTGGTAACCATTATGATGTGGAATGTGTCAAGTGCATAACAAATGCACACATGAATATTTTTTTTTTAAGCTTAAAATTTTTGCTACCCCATTCCCTTGAATGGCACAAAATGCCTATATTTTAGCTATAGATTTATCTATGGTATAGGAGGATTTCTCGAGGAGATATGATTTCAATTTATTTTTAGAACTATTACTGCTGTCTGTCAGGCATTTTATTTCATCTGGTAATTTATTGAAAACCTGTACAGCAGCATATTTTACCCCTTTCTGTGCCAAAGATAGATTAAGTAGAGGATAGTATAAGTCTTTCTTTCTTCTGGTATTGTAATCATGAATGTCACTGTTGTTTTTAAACTGTTACATGTTGTCGAGAACAAATTTTATTACTGAGTAAATGAAGTGTGAGGCTGTTGTACGAATTCCCAACATTTTAAACAGATGCCTACAAGGTGTGAGACTACGTGCCCCACACACTTTCTTTTGAACAGTGAATACTTTTTTGCCTAAGTGTTGAGTGACACGGAGGGTTAAAGTATGCAAAGTATGTTACCTTGCTAATTTCTATATCCTCAAAATTAGCAATTATTCTGATTGCAAAAGTTGCTGAACCTAGTCACTTTAGGAGATCAAAAATATGAATTTTTCCAATGAAGATTCTCATCTATTTGTACACCCAAAAACTTAGTATGCTCTACCCTGGCTACTGACTTCTGTGTTGTATTTATTGAAGGAACTGTACTCTTTCAGTAGAAAATTGGAGGTATTGTGTTTTTTCAAAGTTCAGGGCAAGCCCATTCGCAGAAAACCAATCAATAACTTTTCCAAAGACATTATTTGTATCATTTTCCATTAAGTGTTTCTTTTACTGGATTAATAATGATGCTTGTATCATTGGCAAACAGTGTCAGTTTAGCTTCTTGTTGCAGATAATAAGCAAGTTTTTCACATATATCAAGAACAGAAAGGGACTCATAATCGAACCCTGTGGAACACCTAATGTAATTTAACCCCAGTTAGATGAAGTGGGAAACTTCCTTAAATCACTTAAACATTTTGTTTCCTGTTCTGTAGATATGACTTTAAACCACTCATATGCTGTTCCATTTATACTACAGAATTGTAATATCTGTTACACAATGTCATAGTTCACTCCAACACTTTGGATAAGTCACAGAAAATTCCTATTGGTGATAATATGTTGGCAGTGAACTGTATATTGCCGTCTCAGTGAAACAGCAGTTTTGAAATCCAAACTGTGATTTATTAAGTATCCCATTACTGTTGAGATGGCTAACCACTCTCGAGTACATTACCTTCTCAACGATTTTTGAAAAGGCTGTAAGCAAGGATACTGGCCAACAATTATTGACATCAGTGGTGTCCCCTTTTTTGTAGAGAGGCTTGACAATGGCATATTTTCACCTGTCTGGGATAATACCATGAGTTAGTGATGCATTAAAGATGCCACTCAGAACAGCAGCTGTAACTCCTCCACATTGTTTTAATACCTTGTTAGAGATGTCATCTACTCCAACAGAATATTTATTCTTCAAAGATTTAATGATTTTCCTTATTTCCCAAGAGTTTGTTAGACGAAAATTAACCTGACTAGGATTTCTCAAAACTGACTCACCCATGTACTGCTTCGCTTTTTCTTTTGAACTATTCTCACCAATTTTCCCACCTACACTTAAGAAATGGTAGTTAAATAAATTAGCTACTTGTATACTGTTGGTTAAGATGGTCTCATTCTCCTTAATAGTAATACTACCTACTTCAGTGGTTACTTTTCCTGTCTCTCTTCTAACCTCATTCCATACTGATTTGATTTTATTGCCCAAGTTGTTGATTTCATCTCTAATATACATATTTTTTGATTTTCTGACAACTTTTCTCAGTATGTTACAACAATTTTATAATGTAAAATTACTTCTGGGTCTTTACTAATTCTTGCTGCCTCATCCACCAAGGGAACGGGACATGGCACTAATGAGACGAAATGCAAGGAATGGAACATTCTGAGGTGGTAAGGATAATGTTTGTAAGGTATTCTACCTGGTCATGACAACTGGGGAAATGTTGTTCATCGAAAGTTGTCAAGGTGGAGCAAAGCCTCCAGTCGGCCTTGGAAAGCTGTAGGTGGAGTAGGTGTCAGCAAACAGATAGCACACAGTAAATGGACGCTTGAGTACTTGCTATAGGGAATGGACCACTCAAGATGAAGGTCAAGCTGGGTAGTGCAGAACAAGAGGTCCAAATGCGAACAGGTGAGCCTGGAGTCTGAAGGGAATGTGGGTGCACCTCTCGGACAGGTTCTGGAAGAGCCCAAAGGTAATGATGTACATTAAAGTCACCAAGCAGCAAAAATGCATGAGGGAGTTGACCAATAAGCTGGAAGAAGTATGCCCTGGTGATGCCAATCACGGATGGATGTAGACGTTACAAAGAGAAAAGGTGAAGTGAGGAAGGAGAATATGGACTGCAACAGCTTGCAGCTGGCTGTTCAGTGAGTTGGGTTGACTATGGATGTTATCCCAGAGGAGCAGCATGACTCCCCCATGAGATGGAATGGTGTTCTCAGGGGGAAGGTTAAAGTGGACCGAAGAGAAATGCGAGAGGTCAAAGTGGTCATGAGAATGCAATTTTGTTTCTTGCAGGCAGAAAACAAATCGGATACTGGAATTCTAAGTACAGGCATAATTCCTCTTTGTTGGATATAATGCCGCGAAATTCCATTTGAGGAGAGTCGTGATGGGGAAAGTGGAGGAGGGGAAAAAAAGGAAGGACTGTCACCTCGGTGGCTGTCAAATGCCGGCCTTTGAGTACTCTCTGCTGCAGCGTGCAGAGGCTGGTGGAAATGGAGGGCGACCAGGTGAGGGTAGCATGCAGCAGCACTGTTGAAGAGGGTCTTAGAGTCAGCTAAGGAGAAGATTTGTCTTTGATTGATTTCTTACAGCCTTTGGGACTGGCAATTGAAGACACAGATGTTTGTTGGCTGGAGGGACATAAGAAGTGTTCGCGATAGTATTCCTTCTGCCCTGACAGTTGTGTTGCAGGTGATTTTGCTGCTGGAGATGGAGATTTGGTGGCTTGTTGCAAAGCTGGAGGAGGAGGGGAAGGAGATGGGGATGCTACCGTGGTACTGGGCGATTTTATAACTGAAGTGCTGACTTTGAGGTTTCCATGTCAGTGTGGCCATGTCCACATGTAGTGAGGCATTTCAAGAATGGTACTGTAAGTGCCAGATGGTAAAACACAAGTGCCAGAAGGTAAAAAACAGGGCTTTCGATTGTGAGTGACAGGGTAAGCTACTTTTTCCTTCAACCAGGTCTCCTGGACTGCCCGGTCATCGAAATACATGTGACACTCATTGGATGAGGCGGCACAATCTCCATTAAAACTGAACAGCGGGGAGGACAAGGCAGGCAGTTGCCCTTGTGGGCATCCCTAACACATTTTGCAGAGTTTTTACAGGGCATTATCGTGACTGTAATATTGACGCTGGTAGCGGTGCATTAGTTTTGGAATCTATGGTCAGACTGATGACTTCATGGCCAGCTTTGATCTTTGATGGAAGCACTACTTGATCAAAAGTGAGAAAAGAGTGCGCTTAGGAACTAAGGTGGCATAAACCATTTTTATTACCCAAGGGACTGCAGCGATGCCCTGATCAGAGAGGTAAGTTTGGATTTCTCCCTCAGTCAGACCATCAAGCAGCTGAGTGTAAATAACACCACATGAAGAATTCAGCATTGAATGGGCCTCAACACGAACAGGATAGCCTTGGAGGATAAAAGCTGTAAGGAGTTGTTGGGCTTGAAAATCACTATTGGTCTCCAAAAACAAAGTCCCATTACGTAAACGAGAGTAAGATTTCACAGGGCCAGCTACTGCATCAACACCTTTCTGAATAATAAATGGATTACCTGTAGCAAAGGACCAACCTCCTCTAGTTTGTGATACCACGAGGAACCGAGATGTGAGCCTTTGAATATATAGCCTCATTCCGTTTGTGTTTAGCAGAGATAGACTGAGATGAAAAGTGGTTCTTTGTGAAAAAATCCCTCACAATTGTCAGCGTCTCTGATGGCGCACCCCTTCCAGCTGGGGGCCCCTCGGAGAGACACCTCACACCTCAGGTAAGACCTCCCAAACAGGACCAGTTGGCAATTTGGGTAGGCCACAGCTCAAGCAATTTCCCCTACCACGGGGTACACAAAATCCCTACCTGTTGACCCAGGTCTGGGACCTATGCGTTACCCAGTCACCTGTTATGCAACAAATGCATAGGTTGACCTTCAGGAGTGAACAGGGAGGAGGAAGATACAGAGAGGAACCTAAAAAGCTGAAGCAGAGGAAGGAAATGAGATGAAAAAAAAAAAAAAAACACAGATGAGCTTCTTCTGATGTCAGGCTACTAAAACCCCAGAACACATTCCCAAAAATATCCCAGACCTGTTCCCCAAGAGAGGGGAAAAAGAATAGCAGAAGGATAGACATGCAGCATGGAAAGGTTAGAGGTGCTGCAAAGGCTGGACCCTGCAGCAGCCAAACATGAACTCACCAAAGAGTAGGGAGCCCCTGAGGGAATGCCAAATTTTGCTGCACTGTCCTAATGGATACATTCGTTGTACGTCCCACATCGATTTCTGCAGTTATTTCAAGCAGTGTTGCTTGTCTGCTATCACTGACACCTCTCTGCAAAGGCTGCTGCTCTCGGCCATGAAGTGAAGGCCATTGGACACTGTGTCGTCCACAGTGAGAGGCAATGCCTGAAATATGGTATTATCAGCATACTCTTGACACTTTGGATTTCGGAATATGGAAATTCCCTTACCATTTCTGAAATGGAATGCCCCATACGTCTAGGTCCAACTACCATTCTATGTTCAAAATCTGTCTACTTCCGTCGTGCGGCCGTAATCACATCAGAAATCTTTTCACATGAATCACCTGAGTACAAGTAGCAGGTCCGCCAATGGGCTGTCCTCTTATACCTTGTGAACGCGACACTGCCACCAGCTGTATATGTGCATATCGCTATCCCATGACTTTTGTCATCTCAGTGTATTATCTTTTGGGAAATGGGGCATATACCAACCAAATCTTTGGCTAATTGTGTGAAGAAACTAGTGAACTTCCATAAAAACCAGAAGGAGTTACAAGAAGTGCACCAAAACCTATTTGAGCAACACGGACAAGAGTTTTAGATGATTTGTTTGACATTGCTCATGCTGGTGAACTTCAATTAATTAAGATAGAACCTTCTTATAGTGACAGAGGGAGCCGGGTTGTGTTAGTCACTTAGCTGTAATGGACAAAAAATTAGTTAATAAAGAAGATAGGTCACACCTCAGAACTATTGAGGAAGAAAAGCAATGTGCTAAATATATTCCCATGCCAACTTCTTCGACATCATCTTGTGAACAATACTACTCATCATCTGATTTCAGTGGAAATTACATGCATTTACAAGTAGATTTTCCCAGCTGTGATCAAGAACACTCATCCTAAAACCCTTAAAGCAACTATGTGGAAGAATTTCATTACTCCAAAATTAATTGCAGCACTAGACAGGAACCAGTTAAGTATGAGAGACTGTGTTTGTTCTTGAAGCTACCATTGAGGCACTTGGATGTAGTACTGATAGAATTTTCTGTATATAAGTCCTCTATTCAACGAATTTATGTGGAAAAATTGAAAGAGGTGCCAAACCTATAAAAGCTAATTTTCAAAGTGAGGTACCGTTTGATGTTACTGTTCACTGTGATGGCAAACTGTTACCTGCTTTACATGATCAGAAATAAAAAGAAGAACATCTTCCAAAAGTTATTTCATATCGAAATAAGGAACAACTTACTGTTGTTCCAAAGCTGGAAAGTTCTTCAGTATGCAAAGGCTGTTTGGAATGCAACTGTAGACTAGAATCTCAAAGATAAAGTGTGATTTATTTGTTGTGATACTACAACTTCAATTACAGGTCATATCAGTGGTGCTCCAATGCTTTTCAAGCAAAAACTTAATGGAAATCTGCTCATTTTTGCTTGCCACCAGCACGTGTATGAATTGGTGTTGAAAAGTGCAAGTCAGTCAAGTGATAACAAATCCTTAAATTCCACCCTTCAAAAAGTTCCAATATAACTGCAAAAGTGTCTTTCTAAATAAAATTCAATGCTATAAAGAAAAGCTCACAATGCACCTGACTGTTTCCAAAATGGACAATCTGCTTGAGTTTCACCAAACAGAACTGACCAAAGAAATAATGTGAGATGACTACTGAGAGTTGGCAGAGCTTTCTGTGATATTTTTAGGTGAAGATGCACAGAAAAAATTTAAGATTTGACCTCCAGGTGTCATACACCAAACTTGGATGGTGAGAGCTATTCATTCCCTAAACATATCATTAATTTGTGCTCCGTTCAAAATTACGTGCAAGGGTAAGGCAGCATTGTTAGACTCTGCCTGTTCACTGAGACATGCTACGTAAAGCCATGACTCCAATGTAATTTGACAGTAAAAGCACCCTCCCAAGATTTGTGCTTTTAGAAATCGATGAAGTCCTATGAAAAACTCAAAAAACCATCTCAAATGTAGCTTTATAAAAGGTAAGCCTGCATTTATGGTATTTGCCTGATGACATTTCTGTCTTGTCACTGACTATTACGTTGATCCAGAACCTAAAGTAAAAATAGTTGAAAATCAGCTCACTGTAAATGTTACATCCCGTCAAAGGAAGAACTTTGCAGTCCATTGTATGGTAAGTTAAACAAGGAAACACAAAAGTCGTTTCTTTACTTTTCTGTTTACATCACAGTTTTGTTACCTCACTTACTCTTTTTTAATTACAGGGAAAAGCATATATGACTTCATTTTGGTCAGAAGTCAGTCATTGCTCAATCATCTTACAACTGATAACAGTTTTCTCCCCAAATGTCCTACCATGTGGTCAAATAGTGCTTCATTTGAAGAAGCCAGAAAGAAGGTTTCAACATTGAGGGCAGTGAACAATACAGGAGAAAGGATGGTCAAGTTCATGCACAATTTTCATGGTTTAATCATGGTTGAGGAGGAACAAACCCAATTTTTGTTACATTGTGCACAAGAACTCCAAAACATTTACTGTGAATGCAGAAAGCAAACTCTGGAAAGAAAATTTAGTGATAATGTTTTTACATGTTAAACATTATATAAAGACAATATGGGGATATTGGTGTTTTATTTACCATATAAAAATTAAATTCCAAAATCCTTCCATACTCTCAGTACAAATTTTCACATCTCATGTTTGGCATAGAGTCAGCACTTTATTTGATTTTGTGGGGGAAAATGACCTACCTTATGTCTTGAAACACACTAAGGTGTACCTGTAAGTAGAAAGGCTCAGTCATGTGTAAAGCACGAGGCAGAATCCACGTGACCCACCCCAGAATATTGCTCAAGTGTGTGAGGCCCATACCAAATATGACTAAGAGGGAATAGTAAACGTTTACAGAGAAGGGCAGCACAAATAGTTACAGGTTTGTCTGACCTGTGAGGTCACAGGGATGCTAAGAAACAGAACTGGCAGATTCTTATAAGAACAACATAAACTACCCTGAGAAAGACTAACTACAAAGTTTCAAGAACTGGCTTCAAATGAAGACTAGGTATTAGTCCCATGGGGATGATGTGGTTAAGATTAGATTAATTACAGCATGTTCGGAGAGATGCAAACAGTCATTCTTCAAGTGCTCCATATGTGAATGGAACAAGAAAAAATCCCTAATACCTGATACACTGAGGTGTACCTTCTGTTAAGCACTGCAAATTGGTTTGCAGGATGTAGATAAAGATGTGGATATAGATGTCTTCCACAGCATCTGGTATCCAAGTTAATGTCTCTGTGCAGTCGAGGACACTGAACACTGGAGTCCATTGAGAGCACGGTTGAAGTTGTGAAGCTACGGGACTGGATATCTGTGCAGGATAGTGCATGTGCTAAGAGCATGATGATCATCACAGGGTCACTGGGATGTGTGCCTCCTTCACACGTTTAAGTAAGACAAAACAAAAAGCAAGTGAAAAGGTTAGAAGAGATGGAAGTTTATTGAAAAAGTAGAAAGAAGTGGTTATAGGGGTAGGAGACATGGAAAAAGAGTAAATACGCTAGACTTAATTTGTTGAGGAGGTACTGTATAATGGAACACTGACAGCTGTGTTGAGCAGATGATTAAGGAAGAGCTAAGGGATGAAGTAAGTTGTGTTGCAAGTTACACCAAAATCAGAGTAAAAGAAGACCCACAATTGGAATTTGTGAATAGCTGGTAAATTCAGTAAGTTTAATTGGAGTGGCGCACTTTATCCCATTGCATTCATACACAATTTCTGTTTTTATGTTGTAAATCAGATGGATGATGAGGCTTACAATTGGGGGACATGGCTATAAAAAGAAAGTTTGCCATATATGGAGATAGCACAGTATTTTGCAAGAAACATCGTTTCTAAGACCAAGCAAGACAAGATTCTGAATTCAATTTGGTATCATCTGATAACTGGAGACATGACAGAAACCTATTCTGAATTTTTTGGAAAAAGCATTACAGAGAAAACAATATTTGCAAGTTCCTTATGATGAATGCAACACTGCACTCTGGTTGGTTCAATGGCTGCTGCACGAAGTTTGTAGTCACTCGATTGGCACCATAATTGAAACTGTAGATCAGGCATGACATATATCTGCACAAACTGAAAGAGAGGAGAAACCACTGGATTCGAGACAAAACAGCCGATGCAGAAACAAAGGAGGACGTGATTGTTATCACAAACACAAGTGATATAATTACAGCTCATCCAATTACAGTCTCGACTGTCTGGACTGCCGTGAAATGTCACAAGCACTGATGAAGGAGCACGCTTTCATTTGAGGGATTCCGAAGGGCGGCAGCAAGAGAGATGTGAACATAAGCCAAGCAATAAACATCGCATGAACTCGCATTAGTTCAGTTTGAGACCAGCACTGACACTAATGATGTACAGCCAATGGAAGTAAACCACACAGAGGATATACATTATACAGACAGATGTACTGAGTGGGGAACAACAAGAACTGATAGACGAAGAAGGAGGCAAGGATAATGTATGGTTGTGACTCTGATTATAACTGCAAAAATATGTCAAAGAAAATTAAAGTGATGGTGGACTTTGAGACTCAAATCTGAGCTGTCACTAAAAATTTATATGAAGAACTATTTAATATGGATCAGGAGATACACAGTTATAAGGTAAAACGAGCTATTGGAGACTACGCAGAGCCTATAAAGTGTCAAGTGTTGTTGGAAGTGAAGACTGAAGAGGCACTGTTTAGAATGGATGCTGTAGTAGTAGTAGCTAACTTCAAAGCAGAATTGATAATGAGATCAGCCTGGTTAACAGTAAATAAGGAAGACATAGATTACCAAAAAATGAAATGAGAGTGTGACGTGGAGACAGATAAAGAATGGCACAGCTGTCTGGCAATACAGCCGGCAGTAATGAAAGTGTGTTTACACGTATCTATTATGCAATGGCAGGAGGAGAAGTGGAAAAGTAGAATGAATTAAATGCTAACGAAGACAGAATAGCTTATTGATCACAGGAAGAAGAAGCAGCTCAACTGGTGGAAGAGGATATAAAAACGATGGTAGCAGCCATAAAAGAATTGATAGAAGGGGCAGCAATGGAACTTACTAACATATTGCTAAATGACAAACACATTTTTTTCACGGAAGCCATGAGTGATAGAAGGACCGCCTTACAAAACAAAAATAAAGCCACATGGACTATATTTCAAACCTATATATCTGATCCCACAAGCATAAAATGCAGCAGCTAAAAGGGAATTTCGAAAGATGTACTTTTAGGGATCATAGAACATGGTCATAGCCCATAAACAATCCACTGTTCATTGTACATAAGAACGGACGAGATGTGCACATCATAATAGATCTTAGCAAAGTGAACAAAATATTCAAACAAGATGGAGAGAGAGGGGGGGAGGGGGAGAGAGAGAGAGAGAGAGAGAGAGAGAGAGAGAGAGAGAGAGAGAGAGAGAGAGAGAGAGATAACGTTCAAGAATTGTTACAGAAGTTGAATAGTGCTGAAGTATTTACAGGTTTGGACCTGACTTCCCGATATCAACAGGTATTGTCAGATCCAGAATGCTAGCAGATAACCACATCCCTTTACGAAGAGTGGTGCTATTAGTTTCTAATGTTTCCCTCTGAGCTAAAAGTGGTCACATCACCTTTATTCAGATGTTGGACAGAGTTTTCTGACATGATCTACTGCAAAGCGTATTTGGTGACTTTAAAGGAAGTTTTTCCAGAAATTTGAAGCTGCTGAAGCTAAAATGAACTGGAGAAAATCAGAGTTTGGTTGGCAGGAAACAAAATTCTCGTGGCACTTAACTATGTAACTATGCTAGCAGGTATAAAGGTGGTCGAGGAAAAATTGTGGGTAATATGTGAACTCCTGATATGTAGCTGCAAGAGGCAACTTGGGAGATTTTATGGGCTGTACAGAGTCTGCCGCCATTTTATAGGCAAACAGATACTAAACGATAAGTCTTTGCACAATCTGCTTAAGAAAAATAGCATGCAGTCGTGGACAGAACACTGTAAGGGAACATTTCAACCAATTAACACAGCATTAACCAACACACCAATATCATCACATCCAGAACTTAACAAAACTTTTTAATTTGGCCTGTCACACAGCTGATTATGGCGTGGCAGCGCATCTGTATCAAACTGAAGAAGCTGAGGAGCAGGACAACATCAAGAGGATCACTTTCAGAAATAAAATGGTGACAAGCAGTTAACAAAAGCATTCAGTAATAGAGAGGGAAACACAAGCTATATTATTTGGATGTACGAAATTCCACTACTATTTAGCTGGGAGAAAATATGTAGTAGTTACCAGCCACTGGGCCTTGTTGTTGATGTTAATAAGTAAATGCTACATGAGAAGCAAGTAACATGAAGACTTAAGCCCTCCAATAATTTGATTTTGAAGTGTAGTACAAGCCGGGAGAGAAGAATTTAGTCCCTTATGCTTTATTGCACTTGCCACTGGGTTTAAGGGAAGGTAGGAAGTAAAAAAATATAAAAAAATTCAAAAATATGCCTATTTTGTAGCGAAAATCTTCCTGAATAGTTCGATGTATAAAACATATATATTTGAGAGATTATAAGGCACGTTATTTGGTCTTAAGTGCACCAAAATGCAGTGCCACACACCTTTTCACAGCATTCTTCTGTCATACGTAAGTGTATTTCGTTCTGTAGAATTCGAATGTGTATATTTGCACCAGAGATTGTCATACAAGAAACAAAGGACTATTGATATTGATACTTTCTCTGCTGCTATCTATGTGCATTGTTTTGATCACTGATTTTGTTTGTTATCTGTTTTGAAAGGCTTGCAGTGTGGTGTTGTGAATTTCGAAATGATTTTAATTTGGCTGTGTTATTTTGTGTTCGTTTGTGGCATATTATCCTACAAGATGTCTAGAATTTGTTGCTTCAACAGTAAACAACGTCACCAGGGCAACAGATACACGGTAAAAGTTGCTACAACAAATGTTACAGCAGTGGCTCAGGACTGCAACCTCTCAGAGCCGGTAAACAAACCACCATTGTGTGCTTCAAGAAGGAAACTTGTTTTTGGTGCTAATGAAAATGGAGGTTGTGAATCTGAAGGTTCATGTAATATTATTGTTGATGTTAACATACTGACACAGTTAATATTGGACAAGTTATGTGCAAGCATTGCTTTGGTGTGCAGTGTGTTTCTGTGGTGGAAGATCAGAGTGCCAGGCAAGACCTTGCTACGAACTTATCTGTGATATGCAGCAAATGCAACACTGGTGTGTCTTGCACAACATCAGGGGACTGATGACCATAGATGTTAAGTCCCATAGTGCCCAGAGCCATTTGAACCAATTTTGCACAACATCTAAAACCATAAACAAAGGTTATGATGTGAATTTGAGGGTAACATATGGCATGCAATGTATTGGTAGGGGACAGAAGCAGCAAGAACACTGTGCAGTGATGAATCTTCCACCTCATCCAGCAAAATATGAGAGATATTATGGCTTACTGCTTTGGGCTGTACAAGAAGTTGCAGAATCATCAATGAAAAGTGCTGAAGAAGAATCTATTATCGAATATGATGGTGACAGGTACACAGTGGCCACTTTTGATGGTAACTGGCAAAAATGAGGGCACACTTCATTGAATGGTGTTATTACAACATCTGTTGACACTGGCAAAGTACTAGATGTTGAAATGTTAAGCACATTTTGTCACAGATGTGTGAAAGGGATTCCAGCTCATGAATGTAATATGAACTATAAAGGCTCAAGTGGAGGTATGGAAGTGCAGGGAGTTGTCAGCTTGTTTATCAGGTCTGTTGTCTTCCATGGCCTGCGATACGTGAAGTATCTTGGCGATGCTGATAGTAAAGCTCTCCTTGAGGTTAAAAAATGTGCTCCATATGGAGCTGAGACTACTGTGCAGAAGTTAGATTGTGTGGGACATGTACAGAAAAGACTCGGCACTAGACTTAGAAGCCTGAGACAAGATTTGTCAGGAAGAAAATTATCTGATGGGAAGGGAATAAAAGGGAGAGGGCGACTGACGCATGCATAAACTGACCAGCTACAGACATATTATGGCTTGGCAATAAGAAGTAACACAGGGGACTTGAAAAATATGAAGCAAGCAGTTTGGGCCTTATACTTCCACAAAATATCCACAGACAATAACCCTATCCACAACTTGTGCTCAAAAAAAACTGAATCATGGTCTGGCTACCAAATGTCAATTGCTGGTGGTGAAGAATATCATCACAGGAATTCTCTACCAACTGCTGTAATAGAAGCCACCAAACCTATATTCAGGGACCTTGCAAATGAAAACTCACTGATGAATGGTGGTACCCAAAACACAAATAAGTTTTAACCAATGTGTATGAGAAAGATTGCCAAAAACAATTTTTGTGGGAAGAAATGCAATTGCTAATTGGTATTTATGATGCAGTTTCATGTTTTAATGATGGTCTGCAAAGTATGAAATATGTTTTACAGAAAATGGGAATTAAGCACAGAGTGAACTGCATCAAAGCTTTGTATGCAATAGACTGAGAGCATGTAGTGGAAACAAATAAATCATTTTTGGAGGTAATAAAAATCAAGAAGAGTGCATCATAGGAATGTGAAAAGGAAGAAAACTGATTTAGAAAATGAAAAAGAACCTGCTTATGGTGCTGGACAGTTCTAAAAGAATGTCAAATAGAAGTAGAAACTTTAATGGCTATTTTCCACAAAACACCAATTTCTCTACTTAGGTACATGTAACACCCAAAATAAATATCCTATTACTTTCAAATTTGGTAAACAAAAACTCCTTAATGCAAAACTCTTGAATTTTCCAAATCTATTACAAACTGTGGCAAAATTGAGATAATTAACTATAAAAATTGAATTTTTTCTAGATATGAAGTCTAAAATGTAACAGCTCCTTCATTTTTTCATAAATTAAATAAATTCTATAGTTTCGCACACCTGTAAGTATGGTTTGTATGCCGTGCAAAATTCATCAAAGAATCTCTCTTACTTATGAAGAAAAGTGTGCCTTTAGCAACAAATGCAGCCAATAGTAGGTGAAAAAATCATGAAATTTCACATGTAAAAGAAAATTTTTTAACTTCCACTTCTATGAGTGAGAATCCTGAATCCTTCCTGGTCATGCCGACAAAGTTTTATGAATTTATTTGTAAAAGTATAGACAGTGGAAATTAAAATGTCCCATGGTGCCTCTCCTGCTCCAAGTCTTACCCACTTAAAAAGAACAAGGAGCTCAACTACTGAAGCCAGAGAACAGGATGCTACTCATGAAAGGCGTGGTGCATGAAGGGACAGCCCATAGAATGCTGAAAAACATGTCGTGAACAATGCATCAACAAATGTCTTATTGGTGAAGAGGAGAAAATCTGAAAATATTTTTGGTGCATGAAAGAGTACTGTATCAGAGAACAAACTAAGTGGACTGCAAATTGTGCATACTACAGCATGCCATAGATGATTTGGCACGGTACCCACATTTTATCTGTGGACAGTTTAGGCTGGAAAAGTGCTTGGAAAAATTAAGAGGAGGTTGTTGTTTATTTTTCATTAGGGCCAAGAGCATAAAACACCTATTAATACGTGTGAAATCTGCCAGAAAAAAAGGCTATTACCTTGAAGCACAAACAATTTCTGCACCTTGTGTTGCTGAAAAGGCTTAAAAGAGACAGTGGCATCTGATTTATTGGGCCACCTACTGTGGGTGACAAGAGGAAGTACCTGTAATCATCAATGTCAATGAATAACGTTAGAAGGTCAGTAGCTCTGGAGTGACCCAGAAAAGAGGAAGTACTGTATCTTGTCATTGCCTCTTTTTTACTTCATTCTAAAATCTTGTACTTATATCCATTTGTGTGTATCCCACAACTTTATTCAGTGATCATGAAAACCAAGAACAATATAACTGGCTTTCTTCAGCAATGCAAGCAACTGTTGATTAAAGTAGGGTGCAATTCTGAACATACTGTATCATATCTTGCTTAAGTTGTATCTTGTTAGTGGCAGTGCAGTTTTTACATTTTTGAGATTACAGCAACAACCTTTTCATCTTCCCAAAGTGAGTTGTGTGTCATTACTGTTTCAACAGTCACTAAGTCTTTTAATACAAATTTTTCAAGGCTGCATCAACGGCTCGCTGTTTAAGTTATTAAGGTACCGTTGATTCTGAAGCACATTGTACTGAAGTGAATGGCTCAGAAGTAGTAGGTGACTGGGTAGAAGCTAACTTTTTTCGCTAAAAAAAAACACTTCAAATTGACATGATGTTCTCTTATTTAAAGCATGCTGTATGCTCTTTCTTCTTCACATGGCTGAAAAGCACTTGACAATCCACAGTGCTTAAAAATATTTGAGCAAAGCAGTGACTGCAGTAAGCTCAAACAGATTCACCAGGCACAGTTTCAATCCAGTCCTCTTAATCTTGATGAAAAGAGTCAAGGGGCATGAAAGGGAAGCAGTGGTTGGGAAGGAAGTGAGACAGGGTTGTAGCCTATCCCCGATGTTATAAAATCTGTATATTGAGCAAGCAGTAACGGAAACAAAAGAAAAATTCAGAATAGGAATTAAAATCCACGGAGAAAAAATAAAAACTTTGAGGTTCGCCGATGACATTGTAATTCTGTCAGAGACAGAAAAGGATCTGGAAGAGCAGCTGAACAGAATGGACAGTGTCTTGAAAGGAGGATATAAAATGAACATCAACAAAACTAATGAGGAGGTATTGAAGAGAATTGGGGAGATGAGAAATTTGTGGCACAATTTGACTAGAAGAAGGGATCGCTTGATAGGACATATTCTGAGGCATCAAGGGATCACCTGTTTAGTATTGGAGGGCAGCGTGGAGGGTAAAAACCTTAGAGGGAGACCAAGAGATGAATACACTAAGCAGATTCAGAAGGATGTAGGTTGCAGTAGGTACTAGGAGATGAAGAAGCTTGCACAGGATAGAGTAGCATGGAGAGCTGCATCAAACCAGTCTCTGGACTGAAGACCACAACAACAACAGCACTATTTATTTGTAAATGAATACAAAAATACTTAAATCCCTCACTGAGTCATGCATTTCATTAGTAAGCACCAGCTGAAATACAGTACCCCTATTCAAACGATGGATAATCCTGGATGGAATATCGATGTTACTTGGTTACACTAATTAAAACATGTAATGTAATGTAAGCAAGTAACATCACATACTTCTGAAGAAGATACGCATAGCAGTATTGAAACCTATGTCAAGTTTAAATAAATAAACTTCTGCAACTGATTGGCCGTTTACTTTATTAATTGAAGTGTACTCACAGTTGCTGTTAACAGCCATGCCCAAGACTGTCATAAGAGCTCCCAAAAAAATTAACGGGGAGGGGCATCTAACATTACAATAACGACTTTATTCCCCCCTCTCGGCTAAGACATACTAGCCAATAAACTGTAGCTTAGCTACGGCCTTCAAACACTGATAATTTATATGGGATGATACTCACATAATTAATATAATATTTCATATTAAGTCTTTAATATTTGTCATTTATGAAACTCAATAAAATTAAATTACAATGCTAGGTCAAAACCATGGAATTCCATGATTTGTCCAGGTAAAATGTAATACCATGACAATTCCAGTTATACACTCTCACTTACCTATGATAGGTGCACCAGTAATGAAGACTTACCTATATTCTACAAGAATTTGTTTGAAATTAAAGGAAAACATTAAAACTGTGCTATACTCTGAGGCATGTCATTTTATAATTTTGCGTTTGACTACCCAAGCTTTAATTATTTGATCGCTGAAATTAAGAGACTAGCTAACAAATGAAAGAAATGGACAACTGTGTCAAATCATTGTAGAGTTGATGCCCAAAACAATATACAACAACTTCAAAGGGTTTAAGATTATTGCAGAAAGGAGACAAATAAATAGATGGATACTTAACAATGTAGGAAAAGATAGATTGCTACTTACCGTAAAGAAGCCATGTTAAGTTGCAGACAGGCGCAATTAATAGAGACTTACACAAAGCTTTTGGCCACAGCCTTCATCAGTAAAAGAGAAAGAGAAACACACGCCACTTGTACACACAAGCAAGCACACCTCATGCAAACGACTGCCAACTCTGGCAGCTCAGCCTCCTACATGGTGTTCCCATTGTTTGATTTCGGATGGATATTACATATTCAAGAATTTACCAGAGCATATTAACTTCTCACGAGGATGTATTTAGTGGAGTTTAAGAGTGAATTAAATAACTTTATGTTGGGGAACTCCTTTTACTGCACTGAATAATATCTATGCAGAGATTTTTGAAACTACTGTTTCCCTACTTTGCAACTCTATTGTAGTACAGTTAAATGAACACTTTCTTTACTTCTTTTCATACCAGGCACACCTCTGTTGGATATTTGGTATATGGTACATGATTCTTCTGAAGTGGAAAAATTTTATTTTCTGAAGAAACAAAGTATGAAATTGAAACAAAAGCCTTTTTTCTTAAAAAGTCTGTCATAAAACTGGTATCAATTTACAAACAAGTTGTTAATACATTGTATTTATTTTACATCTCATGATTACAGAGCAGTAGCTTAAAAAAAGGTGACCACTTGACAGTTTTCAAAATTGTATGCTTAAATCATTTAAGCAAAATATTTTCACATGCACAAAGACTGCTGAGCATTGTAAGAAGAAATTTTCACTTGGAACAACGTCATAATGGGCACTGAAACTACTTCAGTCAGTCGTAACTCCTGTTCAACAAACAAAACATTTATTCGATACAGATGACAATGTGTAAACAGTTGTAACTTTAACCTCTCCAGGTGGAGCAATACTAAAAATGAAATTAAAATTAATGCAAGAGTCCAGAGTGGAATAAAAGTGATGGCAGGACACAGCTCGTCAACTGCATCTGTTTACTGCCACTGTTCAGTGTAGATGAGTCATAGGCAGAAATGCAATCATAAATGCTGCGCCAGTCACCAGTCTAGTCATTCAATAGCTGCTTCTGCAGAAGAAAACTGTGAATTTTCTGAAGCCCTGCCCTGTTTAGGTGCACTCTGTCCGGACGTCTTGTTCCAGAATAAAAACTGTGGACAAAACAAATCTTTAACATTTTGTAGCAGCCTCCATCCATATTTCCTGTTATAAAAATCTACATTAATGTGACAGTAACACGTACACAGCAAGAAACAGATATACAAGTGGAGATTGATAAATTTGTTTCAAGCAGTTGGAAATTATCATACACATAATGAGTGTCGGAAAGTGTATTTTGTGTAACACTTATGTTTAAACATTTAATTGAAGAATTGACGAAATAAAGGTATAGCTGGGACACATTAAATGATCAATATGCACATAAGAATCGAAGTTGCTAATATTTCAGATAATGCCCTTCCTCAGAGATAATTGCTGTGATCAAAAAATATTGTAAACACCACAAATGCCTGCTCTGCTATCAGAAGTAGTGCTGCAAATGTCTGCCACACTGCAGCACATGTAAATAATCATTTAACTCACAAGTGAAGGCCACAACGTTGGGATCACAGATTTACTTCAAACTTTGTACACTTTTGGTAGGCCATTAAAACAACATAATCTGCAAGTAGTAAGGTGCACTACTCTGGCAAGTCTGAGAAAATTGCAAGAGAGTTTTACGCGTCTATTATGTAACGGATGTATCTGGCGTGGGTGCTTTGACATTAGAGTTTATGGTATTCCAGTTGCTACTGTTTCGTACAACGAATGTGTACGAGACGACAGTTTGAGTCCCCTACAAACTTAACTTTTCCAACTGTATTTTTTTTCCACCATTGTTCTTATTATTTAATTTATGTGACTTCTGAGAGGTAATATAATTTAAAAAATCGCTTATATTTACATGAAGTTTCAGCAAATTTCATGATATTTCACTACTTACTATTTTTAATTAAATTCAATTATTAGAACAAACATATATATATAATTATTGACAAGTAAATGAAGAAATGCATAGATTTTTCCTGAAAACATTTGCCTGTCATGATTTGCAAAATCATATATGCAATCTGGGAAGGTACCCGGAACTAATTTTCACCTTGATACTTTGAGCTGCAGGCACAGAGGCAGGCCCCATTTGGCAGTTAACCTGCATAGCAGTGAGACTTTGCTAATGTAGCAAGAACAAATAGTGCAGGAGCAAATTTTTTGAATATCTAAAAATGTACACTTGTACTATGAAAATGAAGGTTTGAGTTGGAATTGAACTATTGTCTCATACACGTTCATCTTACGAAGCACGAATGCTAACCACCTGACCACCATGAACTCTAACGTCCGGCACCTGTCCATAGAGACATCAGTTACTTAAGATATGAGTAAAACTTCTCTTGCTATTTTCTCGGAATTGCGGGAGTAGTGCACCTTACTACTTGTACAGAATGTTGTTTCAGTGGCCTACTAAAGATGTACAAAATTTCATGTAAATCCATGATCCCAATGTTGTGGCCTCCCCCTTGTCAGATATGGTTTGTGTGTTTACCTGTATGAATAAAATTCATCTTCTCCACTCTGCTTGTTGTAGTGATCAAACAACTCGCTCTGGAAGCTACCTACACTTTTGCATTGTATAAAACAATGGAAAACATGGATTTGGTTTTCGTTATGGTGGCACTGCCAAACTCTGAAGAACAGGAGTGTGGTTGGAAGCCATCACCATTTGCCTTTACATACATTATGTAAAAAATTTACGAAACTGGAAGTCCGAGAAAACACACCAACAAAAAAGAAAAGCAATTGGTGATAGAATAACAATTATGATGTATAGATAAAAGTAATTAAATTCACATGCACAAAGATTTGCAGTGGAAAAAGAATGATGAGAAATAAAATTAGAGCAAATGAAACAGTTAACATGATGATTAAAATGACCTGATAAATGAATATACATAAAAAACATTACAATTAAACCAATTCATTGAATAAAAGTAATGGCCAAAGTCATTTTGATAAAGATTTAAAAATAAAATATTTCAAAGCACCTGATGAAATTTGAATTGACACTACTTTGCATGTGTAGACTCTACCTTAGCCTTATTAAAGCTGTAGAGTACGACATGAAAGTCTGAAGCTTTTTTTTAAAATCGATTACTCGCTAACGAGGGCCCATCAGGATGAAAGGGTGCAGGGTGTGATACCTTTGACCTTAACCAGATGGTTTCAAAAAGTTGATCCCACACCTGGGAACTTCTCCTTGTCAGTCAGGAATCCATGCTCACCAAGAGAAATGGATGAACAATGACGTATGTGTGTGGTGCAGGCTTTTTGAAGAATTGTGTAACTGGTCACTATTTTACTGATGTAAGTCTAAATACTCATGATTATTAAAATTTTCTTTACAGATCTACTGCTGCTTTGCAAGTTGTCTCATAGACATAACGTCATTCATGTGGTATCAACATGTCAGATGTCTTGCCCATTCTGCACAGATAATTACACACATTCGTAACAGAACATTTGCAGAGCATTGGATCAATAATTCAGGAAAAACATAATGATCTATATGCTCACCAGATTTATTACCCACTGGGAAATTAGAACGACGTAACTGTGACATCTCCTGAAGATATGGTGGTGGTGGTGGTGGTGGTTAGTGTTTAACGTCCCATCGACAACGAGGTCATTAGAGACGGAGCGCAAGCTCGGTTTAGGGAAGGATTGGGAAGGAAATCGGCCGTGCCCTTTCAAAGGAACCATCCCGGCATTTGCCTGAAACGATTTAGGGAAATCACGGAAAACCTAAATCAGGATGGCTGGAGACGGGATTGAACCGTCGTCCTCCCGAATGCGAGTCCAATGTGCTAACCACTGCGCCACCTTGCTCGGTTCTCCTGAAGATATGAAATACTCTGTAACACAGTCCTACACCGCAGTAAGCCCAGATGAAACTGAACATACTGTATCGTCTGTCAGCAATCGCTTTATACCAAGTAAGAGTTCTCAATGTTGACATTTCGAGCACTCACAGTAATAAACACAGGAAGCATGGAAGCATAACTGAGTTGTGTGTCTGCTTACATATCGTTCAATAGGATAGATGTTTGCGTGATTTCTTCCGATGGCAGGATGGTAGTTAGTGGCACTGTCATCTTGCTACTATTTGATCAAGTTCTGAACATAATGTGTTACTGAAGTCCTCTTCAAAGGCTCTTTCCCTTGCCACAGAAAAAGTATATGAATGTACCCATCAATGGCAAGGGCCACAGAAAAGACAGGTTGCATTGCCACAACAATTTAGCTATCTGTACACACATCAGTTAGCTCTGAGGAAGGGCATTATCCAAAAGCTTAATTACAATTGTAGAAAATTTCAGTCTTACAGTTGTCTTCAAGAATTAAGTTTCCACTCTGCCCGTGTGTGTGTGTGTGTGTGTGTGTGTGTGTGTGTGTGTGTGTGTGTGAAAAAGGGGGGGGGGGATCGAACACACGCACACACTACTTGAAATTTCAGTTTTTTTTTTTTTTTTTTAATGAATGTGTTTCCTGCTCAATGCGTCAACTATATGGTGCGTAGTTACCTTTACTCCTCTTATTAGAACCTCGAGGTTTCAAATAGGTACAATACAGTTGCCTTACGTTATGCATGACTTGGGCTGCATAGTAATTTATCAAGGTTAATACTGTGCAGTGATAAAATTTTTATTTAAAAAGGTTGCTTATGTTCCAAGCAGAGACTGAGTTGAGGAAAGTACATAGTTACCGTACACCAGCACTAAATGCAGTTTATTATAGCATAAGTAAAACTTAAATGTGATCATAGAAGCACTACAGGTATGGCAGATTTTGGATTTTGAGGTTTCTTCTAAATAATTATTTCACAGAAATTTTATTAAAGCACACCATAATAACATTCATGTGACTGTTGAGTGGTAGGCATCTCACTTAAAGGCTGTGAAACAATAATGTTGCGAACAAAGTTTAGCATACGAAAAAGCCAAGTGTGTGTTAGGTGCCACATTTTTTTGTTCCATACCCACTTAAGCTCGAAGAAGACATTTCAATTTTGTGTTTAAAAATGGTGAAAGCTATAAGTAATTTTGGATGTTGTGGAATGTAAGTTGGGAGTAACTGTAGTACCACATACAGAAATTATTCTGCTGTGGAGTCTCTCAGAGTTATGTCCCGAGTCCCCTCATTATTTCTGATTTACGCTAATGATCTGCCTGCAGCTGTGAAATTCGAGTGCACATTTGCTGTTTTCCAATGACACCAGGAATGTGTATGAAAATTTGTCAGCCACAGACACCAACAGCATCTTATACAACAGCCACAGACAGCAACAGCATCTTATACAAAATCTTGAAGTGGTTTGCTTTCAACTCCATTTCAACCAATCGAATTAAGACATATTTCCTGTAGTTACAAAGAGTTTATAGTGTCATGGACCAGTCAGTCGCAAATGCAGCTTGTTTTTGCTTATGTGCACAACATTCTTTATACAATAATACAATTATTTTCTGAAGATTAGTGCTTAATGTCCCATTGACACAGAGGTCATCTGAGACAGAGCACAAGCTCAGAATGATTCAAGGATGGGGAAGGAAATTGGCCGTGCCTTTTCAAAGGAACCACCTGGGCATTTTCTTGGAACGAAATTGTGGAAAACCTAAATCTGTATCGATGAATGCAGATTTCAACTGTCATCCTCATGAATGTGAGTCGGTCTATTATTTTCTGAGGGAACTGTTTTATTCTTCATTGCTAAGTAAAGAGGGATCAAAATCATGTGTACAGAAAGTCCCAAAAATTCATATCACAATTTGTTTAGGCCCACGGTCGGCAACTGATGGACCACCGTCTAGGTCCGTATTGTAGGAGGTCAAAAACCGGACTGCCAAAAATATAAATCACCCAAATTATTTAAAAATTGTTTTTCTGTAACTAACTATGCATTTGAGCATCCCACTTATTTTTTATAGTATTTTACAAGTAAATGCATTACTGATTTGAATTCTTAATGGTTAGTAGGGTAGAGCAAATAGATAGTTGCTACTCTGTGTAGTTAAGAGTGTGCACTGGAGAGCGAGGACAGAAAGGAGGAAGCTGGCACAGGAAGTATGTTACGCTGATCATATAACAAATCTTTACACCCAAAAGCAACACAAGAACTTCATTTAATGAAACAGGAACTTTTATATATTAATCTCTGACTATGGCAACTATGAAACCTCTTTTAATAGCAGCAGTCATATTCATGTTAACACAATTTTTCTGCTCATCACTCTATGAAAGCTTAATGCCAGTTTATGAAACTTTGATGTGAAATGACAATTTTATCTTTTGGAGTGCGGGCAGCACTGATCTGTAATGTGGAAGCAGCTCCTTTGTGGTGCGTCAACATATATTTTGATACGGAAGCAATTCCTTTGCGGTGAGTTGGCATTTGCTTGGATCCTAAAAATCTGCAAAGTCGATAGTTAAAATAGGAAGTTTTTGACTGAGTGGATTGAACGATATTGTCCTACGCTGCCTGACAGGCCTGGAGCTGTTACAGTTTGCCTCATATGCAACAAAATGTTGCTATTGTTAAAAGAGCCAATTTGAAATAACAATACAAAACAGTCCATCAGCAGTTATATAAAAAATTTCCTTTGGGTAATGAAGCTCATCAAGAAAAACTCCAGGCACTTCTAGCTTCTTACGAGCAAAGCACAGCATTAGCAAGTTGCTCTATCAGTGAGCAAGAAAAAACAGCCAAAGCATAGTTGCATGTGTGTTGGACATTTAATAAACACCAGAAGGCATTTTCAGTCAGAGATAGAGAAAAAAAGGTGTGTTACAAGTGGTCACAGCACGTTTTGAAGAGAGAGAGAGAGAGAGAGAGAGAGAGAGAGAGAGAATGTTATTGCCACAATTCAAGATATTCCACTGTTGGCAAGAAGCAATACGAGAAGAATCGAAATTTTAGCTGCTGACAGCAGAAGTGGTTTGCTTGAACTCCTGCAGATCATGCCTTGCTATGCCATACTCTTGATGAATAGTGTGGCATTGCTGATGAAGAACAAACGTCAACTTTAGTGTGATTTTTGTACATTGAAAGGAAGGCATTTAGGGAAGAATTGCTGGCATTATTGCTGTTTAAAGGTAAGACTCGTGGAGAAGATTTAGTCGAGAGTTTGATGACTTCAAGACAAAATCAAACATTAATTACGATAAAGTGGTGTGTCTTTTAACTACGGGGAGCTGAATGACGAACGGCAAAGAAAAACAGCGTGATCAGGTTGATTAATTTTATTAGGGCTCATCCTGCTCTTCAGTACTGACAGTTCAAAGAGTTTCTATCTGAGTGCAGTTTGGGACATCTGACTTACTGCAGCACAATGATGTTTGTTGGCTCAGTCAAGGACAAGTGAACATTTTTGGCAAATAACAGAAATAGTAACTTCTATCTCAGACACCTTGAATACACAAGAAGCAAGGAAGCATCTGGAGTTCCTAGCAAATGAATGCAATATGCTATCTGTGACTTTCCTGAAAGATATTCTGAAACATTTAAATGCACTCAATACCAAGCTAAAAAGAAATGGGAAATTAATACAAGATCTAATACACTGTGTGTCTTTTTTCCATTGCAAGCTGGATGTCTTTGAAAAAGATCCTGCACATCGAGAATTCATTCACTTTCCAACAATTCTAAAATAGAAAAAAAATTCTGAAATAGACATTGCAGTATTTTCAAATTTTATGTTAGATTTTAGGAAGGAATTTGCAGCAAGATTCCAAGACTTTGCAGAGAGAGAGAGAGAGAGAGAGAGAGAGAGAGAGAGAGAGAGAGAGAGAGAGAGATATTGTTGTGATTCTTAAAATCATGGCAGAATGGACTGATGTGGCTGCGAATATGTTCCTCCTTTACTCCTTTGCCTCTATAAAAATTTTCTTAAG